>NW_028301714.1:20024696-20327727 GCF_037042655.1 Diuraphis noxia | reverse complement strand
TGTGTGTGTGTGTGTGTGTGTGACGTGTGTGTGTGAATGTATTCGTGTGTTTGCAGCAAATTACTTTTAGTGCTATTTCGGAAATTACCACAAGATGAACTCAAGATTCGATTTTTCAACCCTTCCGAATAAAATTACGGTCGGTATTAACTATTAATTGCACCACGGAGTATAAATACGACAATATTATTATACATTATACATCATTAGGGCTCGGATTTCAATGCATTTGCATCTTTTTTTTTGGGATATCTTACGCGATGCTTTCCAAGCTACAAATATGTTTCAAGTACTTCGCAATCTAACCACAATAATTTTTGGGGGCAATTTTTTGCTTTTTTTGTATTTTTAGCGGATTTAATCATTTTTAGGGCATTTTTTGACGGTTTTAATGCAGTTTTTAATTTTTTAGTACATTTTTGACCTATTTGTCGTATTATGACTAAAAAAATTGACTTCATTGAAATATAAGTACTACATAGTAATATAGTACTACGTAATAAAAATTATTTTCATTTTGATGAAAATTTTCATGTCACACCATCCAATTAGCCGATATTATTGCACACAACTAAACTTTTATCGGATTATTTTCTTATCGAGCGATAATATTATATGGGTGGTGTGCATTTAATAAATAATGCATTTTTTGAAACGTAATTTTTTGATATTTTTAGGGCATTTAAATCCGAGCCCTATACATCATCTTACCTGCGCTTGTAACTCTTGAAGTATTGTTGTATCGTTGTATGATAATAATGAACGTATTAAACCTATTACGTATTATACCTATTTATATTTTATTAGTACTTATATATAGTGTTAAATGATAATAAATAATAACATATTTGAGTACAATTATGTTTCGGGTGGTTTTTAAATATATTTGTGTACATTATATTATTTGATATCATTTATTATTGATATTATAGGTAGGTAAAAATCTAGTAAGTGAATGTAAGAAATGATCAGTAATAAAAGATGGTACATAGGTAATTTTTAAGAAGTATTAAAATATAATTTAATAAAATTAATAAATAGATGATTATACTTACTACAATAATATTTATAAGTATCTATTACACTATAGTGACATCTAATAATATATGCTAACCACTAGGCTCTAGATTATACAAATTGAAAATTAAAAATATTTTCTAGGACATCTCAATCGTTTATTGATGTTTACATTTTAAATATCTTGTTATAAGTTTTTTCAAATTTTAATTGTTATAACTCACTTTAAACATTAAAATAGTAATAAAAGCCTAAAATACCTTAGAAAATATTCTTATTTTTAATCTTGATAATGTCTGTTCATTCTAATATTAAATCTAACAACACTTAACCGATTCGGCGGAATGAAAATTTGCAATTTTGTCTCCATTTACTAACGCGTAACTACCAAACTTAGGGTCGGAATAATCCAATTTTCTCTGTTATTTTTAATATTGAATTTAATTGACTATTCAATATATAGGTAATTCGAATTTAATACGTCATCCATTGCACTCTTAAAGGTATCTAGTTATTCACTTTGTAAATAGTAAAACTAATATACAGCGACCTCCCCAGTTTTTATAAAATCAATAGAACAGAAACCAATCGTTCATCTGGTAGGTATATGAACATATAGATATATGTATTGTTCTTCAGAAATAATTTTTTGACGATAGAATATTTATTTAAACAAACCAAAGATTTGTTTTTGTCATTTAAATATTTAATTAATTTTAAGTGAACTTAATTATTATTAATATCTGAAGATGTTGTTGGTTCTGAAAATGAGAATAAAAGAAAGTTATTATTAATTTCTAGATTTTAAATATTTATTTTTTATAGAATATCCTAAATGATCAGGACCTATCTTAATTAGAACTTGAGATGAAAATGCAGCATTATTTATATGAAAGATAAAAATAAGCTAAATATGTTTTTATAAATTAGGGATTATTTGTTAAACAGCAAGATTTATTATAAATACTGAAAATTTGTTTCTTTCGAATGTACTTATTGAGATTTTAATGAAAACATAGGGCGAATTGCAATTTTGTCGTAAAAGCAGTTATTATCGTACTGTAAATAATTATATTTATGAGAAATAAATTTCATTAAGTAAATTAAAACATCATCACCTTTAATTCTAATAGTAAGAAAGTAAAAAATTCTCTACGATACTCTTTAATTTCTTACTAAAATTTAACAACTATAGACACCATCATGCAAATATGGCTTCAATTCCATACCTAATGGGAATGGGATAAAAAGAAAATAAGATAGTATTATACCAGGCTCGGCTCAAGTGCTTAAACTCACCTAGGCAAACTTGAGTTTTGTCGCCCCCTACATGTAAAAACTACATCAAATTTTTTTTTTACATTAACAATACTGAAAAAGTCTTATTTTTGAGTTCATTTTATTTATTTACATAAAATTAACAATTAATTAGATTAATAAGTACTGAAGTCGAAAATCGAAGCATTTTTAATGCCCCCAAAACGTGATGAGACACAAAAAAATAAAAATAAAAACACACATCATGGTAAAATCAATACATTCATCGCTCCGCTCAGAATCTAAAATTATAAAAACATAATAAAAATGTAAACATTTAATTAGAACTTGACTACAAAAATGTTAAATGCCACCCCTAAAAAATGCCTTCGTAGGCGTGGGCCCTTGAGCCGGGCCTGTATTATACTATATAGCATACTAGTATCAGCGATATTTTATGGTGTAATAATTTACTATAATAATATAATTTACCGATTTAAATTATTAAACACTTAACTTTACTGATGATTTGACTCATAAATGCATAGCAATATTAGTATAACATCTGTTCATTGCATTTCATAAATGTCCTAATTTTGTCAATATTCTCCAATTATTGTGTATTAAATGAGACAAATACATTGTGCCCTATAGTTATATAATTAACTATTCAAACAAAATATTATTATTAAAGTATCTTGTATCTACAAATTACAAGTTAATTCCAAAAAATTATCTGAATAAAATATACAAGACAAGTTATAATCTGCTATCTACACTCGTTATATATACGATTTAAAATATTGAATAAGGAACAAATTCTATGGTCTTTGATAAACCTATAATTTATCAAAAATGATAGGACTTGTCTAATAAAAAATTATAAACTTAAAATGATCTAGAGAATATTGTATAATTAATTATATACATATTATATATAATATAAATATTTATTAATATTTAATATTAGGCATACTATATTATAACATACCATTAAATTGTCATAGAACTATTGCGTTAGAACTTAAAACGCATATCTTATAACGTACCTATATATTTATAATTTACGTTTACCATTTGTAACTGAAAACATATTTTTTACACCAACTTGATTTCCTTGAAGTTAATATATCATAATATTCATTGTTAAACAAAAACCTAAGAGTCTTATTATTTTTTAAAACTTAGTGAAACAATAATAGTTTTGAAAAATTTGTTATGATACAATATGTTTTGTTAGTGCTTTTTGGCGTGTATTCAAATCAAGTATTAATACTTTATAAAATGTACGCAATATAAATTCATAAAATAATTGTGAATATTTTTCATTGAGTAGCTAAAAATTGTTTTTTATTTTTATTGAATTTATTTGAACAAAAAATAGTCTTACGACTATAATAATATTACATTATAATGTCAGCTATTCTCAATTTTTGAAATGGGCATCACCGACGTCTTGTACAATCATATATACCTATATATATATTAAATCACGTACGGTAGGTATACGGTTTTTAAACTTATGTACAACAGACACGGGCCGGTATAGAAACGTCAAAAGTGATTTTTAATAACAAACTATATACTAGAAAAAAATAAAATCGAGAACAAACCCGTTGTGAGTGCGTTGTACACAACAGGGATAATTTGAGGTAATTGCTGGGGTCAGAAGACGTCTAAAATACATTTAAATTATACGGTTGTCCTGGTTGAACGCGGCCTTTCTCCGATTCGCCGACGTTTTCCGCGTTCTAGGTAAAAAAAAAAAAAAAACATAGGTACCTAATAATAATAATAGTGAGAGTATACACGAAATAAAAAAAGAATACATCGAGTAGTGTTCGTTCGATTCATGTGCTAGCATGTGTATGTGTAAATTGCTTGACAGGTGAAACCGTACTTTTTACATGGGCACATGGAAATTTATTACGCAAATTATCGTTTTTATAGCACAGATGTAGTGATGTATTTTTATATTCGCGAATTCGAATATTATATAGATATAGGTACTGTCATTTTTTTTTTTTTTTTTATACCACTTACCATCACGATTCATTTATTAGTTAATTTCCAAAACGAGAAAATTAAATATTATGTTTTCTAAAAGGGGGATAAACCAGCTGGTTCCAGCGCATAATTGCTTATTTCTAAGTTATTCACGTCGTACATTATTATATATCTTTACCTATATAAACATTAAACAATATTTTTCTCTAATTTTAACAATAGATTAATTTTTTCGTTGGCTGGATAGTTGTTTTGCGCGACGAGTGACGGGATTAAATAATGGCAAAAGATTGTAAATTGTATCATATAGCTCGACTGTCAGGTTCACCTGTTTGCTACCATTTATGACGTTAAAAATTTATATTTATAAATATTTTTTATCCTTATCATTTTTTAAGTTTTTTACTTTTTTGAATGACAACATAGAGTTTTAATTTCATATTCCAAAGCAGAATATTTTTCTAAGTATTTTGATTCATAATAATCGAATTTAGGACGAGTAGTTTATGAGTTATATGTATTTAAAGTTTAGTCAAGCGGAGTAGTGGACAAACATTTTGCGGGGTAACCACTCCACTCTGCCAATCTAAACTTTAAATACTTATAACTCAAAAACTACTCGTCCTAGATTCGATTTTTATGAATCAAAATACTTAGAAAAATATTCTGCTTTGGAATATGAAATAAAACTCTATGTTGTCATTCAAAAAAGTAAAAAACTTAAAAAATTATAAGGATAAAAAATATTTAAAAATATAATTTTTTAATAAAAACGTTGGTTTTAACAACTTGAAATCATGTAAAAAAATATTTTGAAAATAGTAAATACTTTTCGAGATAATTAGTGTACCCACTTAAAAGAATCACCCTGTATATATCATGCAATATAGTTAAGTCAATTTTTCATTTCAATACTGTTAACACAATATTAAAAACTAAACATCTTAAATATAGTTATTATTATAACCCGCAGTTTTTCTATACAGATACAAATTATTTCATGCGAGCTTTATATACTTATCTGGATAGATATTAGGATAGTAGGATATTAAATATCATATAGGTATCAGGGGTGGCCAAATTTCGGCTTGCGATTTATTAAAAAATACCAATATTTACTTATTATCGATCAAAATGATAAAATTATATAATTTATATTATGTATTTATAAAAATTTTGGTTCTTAATATCATTGTATTTATCCATGTGACTCGTGTATGTAGCTATTCATGTAATAGCTACCCTTGTCATATATTATGAGGGTATATAAAACCATAAGGGCATCGGTAGTATATTTTAAGTTTAAATTAAATAGATTGTACTTAATGTAAAATTTTGAATTCAATTGGTTGGTACTTAGACTAATTCGAGTTTTTTGATGCTTTAAGGACATAAATATTAGAATGAGTTCGATGTGTTAGTAATATATACTTATAATATAAGTATTATTGATGGCACTATTGTAGTATAAGTATTATTAGCATTTAGCATTAAATATTAGTTTTTGATTGGCTTCCCTCTGTAAGCTGTAGGTATTTTCAAAAACGAGAAAAACAGAGGATAAATGGTGTTATTCTAGTATCTATATACCATACCTATTAAGCATAAAGGCCCATAATGTAAGAAAGTAAACAATAAATGTTAAATACGTAAGAGAACGCTATGCACTATTGGTATTTCAAATTTTAGAATATAAATGGATAAATCGCTCTCATTAAGGAAGTAAATGAAACGTACAAATTTTATTTACCAGTTTGTTTCGTCAGCATATTCTGCATATTTATTATTCAGTATGTATTTTCATCATAAAATACCAGAAAGTGAAATAATTCTTGCATTTCGAAAATAAACAATTTTTTATCCCCTAATCAAATTCATATTTATAATTTGAACAAAGTATATACTGTTCTCTTTAAAATTAATATTATGGCACATTTATTAAACTAGCAAAAAAAACTATTTTAAATACACTATAATAACACTGTTTAAATTTTTCTGAGTTTCATTTAAATATCATATTAACAGCAATAATTAATGTTATATATCAATTAAAATTTGTATCATTACTTATACATTGTTTGTTCTAAATTATTAATCTATAGAGATGATAATAAAATAATTTCAAATTAATATAACAGAAAAAAAGTCGGCAGTAATCGTGGATTATTAAAATCAACATTTCAATAGTATGCAGCGGTATATCTTTCAGTTTTCCTATTTAATATTAATATTGAGTCATTGCTAATATTATATCAGTGAATAATTTTATTTAATTTCGTAGTATAATGATTAATGTTTCTAAATTGGTTTAAAACTATTCCTGTCAGTTGGCTGTCAGTTAGCCCTATTCGATTTAAAATGCCAATAAAACGGTGGATACTATGTAAAGGGTTAATTCGATGACACGTGCCGTATTTTATGGCTATTTGACTGAGGTATAATGGATAATGGAAGACGTATTTTGCTTCTATATAATAGAATAATAAACATATATAGACGTAAAACAGTATATATATATTACATACTAGTATAGTATACATACACTTTAATTCATAACTGCATAATACTATGATCCTGGCGACAGTTACAAACACATTAGGGTTATAAATAACACGTAATTGCACCTTTTTCTGTTTTTTTAAGGGGTAGTGGTATCCTGCTTTTAGGCCTGTAATTATTAAGTTTCTTCCATACCTATTGCTTTTGAATTTGGACTACACTTTATTGTTTTATAATAGAATTTCTGATTTCACTATATATTAATATGATATCAAAAAGTAAATTTAACTTCTATAATATTTGTTATTTTTAAAATATAACCTTGATACTTCTAACTAACCTTAAAAATAGCTATAAAAAGATTATTCTGTAATTATTATGTCTTTTAGAATGATAGTTTTATTTACATCATTTAAAAATGTATTTATCATTACTTTTTTATGATTAAACTCTAAAGTTGTTTAAATTTTGTGTTTAAAAAATTTTATTTGGTGAGTGTTAAAACAATTGATTGTATTTTATTATTGACTTCGTGCATACCACCTATGCTTTACAATAATATTTACATTAACATATATTACTTATCAAAACAACAATTATAACTAAAAATATTAGAATTTTTAAAAATACTGTACTTAGTATTTGTTCAATGTAACATATAATACCTTTTTTTTCCTTCTTGAAACCGGGAACGGCTGGGAACTGTTTAGCACAATACTGCCACCCGAATAACATATAATACCTATTACCTACGAGTATACATGCAAAGATTAGCGTTTCAGTATCAACGTTATCGTTGAGGTATTTAGCGATATTATAGGTATAGGTGTTAACTCAGTGAGGAGATCTTCATCAGTTCAAATGCTTAAAAACACGAACATAATATTTATTACCTATACATTTCTTACAAGTTACAAGTAACTAGTAACAGCGGGCGATATTGATAGTAATATAAACTATTTATTACTATAAAATATGAGTTTTTTTTTTCTTGAATTAGAGGAATAGTAAATGCAATTTTTTATTACTATATGGTTTTCGAATACGGCTACCTTATAAATTACAACTATCGTATAATTGTAATGTTGTACAATATATACGTATATTGATATAACGCGCGTAGATCTTTGCCCAGAGAGAAATTATGAATGGTCTTACCATAACGACGTTGTGCGGTCAATGAAGTCAACATGATTATAATCACCCGCCAGCGGCTTATGTAAGAGTAACAGATTTATGACGTCTACGAGTAAAAAAAAACATAATAATTACGGTAAAAATGTAAAATATAAACAATTACCCATAGAGAGCATAATGTTTCAGAAATTCAGAATAATACAAATTGTACAATCAGAAGATTCCGAGGATAACAAAATTTTTGATTTTCTAATAAGTAAATCAAATCTAATATTTATTTAATTTCAGTAAAAAATAAAATTTAAATTTAATTATGTGGTTCTACTCTCCAAAAAAAACTATATAATAATATTTATACATTCAAACTCATCATAAAGAAAATAATCGAATGTTTCAAAAATTGTTAATTAAGTACAAACAAATCATACATTGTAATGAAACTATATTAACCACCGAATTAACGTATTTTAACTCATGTCGACCAATGTCTAATTTAAAATGTATTAATGTAGACATATATTATAAGATAAATAATATTAATATTATAATATAAACATAATGAAATTGGAATTATCTAATTCGATGAAAATTAGAGGAGAAAAGAAAAGACCGTGGTGTAACTTGTAGGTAATATCTCTGAGTATCTTTAAGTATTTTAAATTTAAAATTCTTCAAGTATTTTTGTAACCAGTGTAGTGGCTTATTGATATATTTAATATTACACTTAAAATATATAAAACGAACTTCTTCGTTTTGAAGTTTTTCGAGTTGATCAACATATATACTAGTGCTATTATTTATCCCAAATTAAAAACACATGTTCAAGTGAAGAACGGGCGAGTGAGATACAAATACATTTAAAATTCAGAGCTGTTTCGTTTTATCATATCAAAAACAGCGAAAGCTTGATTTTGTATAACTACTTACGATATATTAATATGCGAGAGTTGAAGAAAATTTACTGGAATCAAATAATATTCCTAAATCTTTAATCAAAAAGTATTTCTCAGAATCTGTATTTTTTTCAAATATACGATTATTAGAAGACGTTTTGAAATTTGATTTACAAAAATATTACTATTTTACTCAAGTAAAATAGCTGTATAATACATTTTTGTATAGCTATATGTTATATTATTATTACCTATATGTTATTAACTATGTTCATTTTCTGGTTATGATATGCTAAATATTATTACATAAGATAAGATCTAACATTAATTGTGCTGTTGGAAAATTGAGATCAGTTACATAATTTTATAGTCTGTAATTTAGTAAATGTAAGTACTCCTCTACAACAGTTAAAAATATCCATTAAATTCATTTACCATTTCAAAAATTTTTTATTTTATAAATTAATTTTTATAGACACTTTTAAATGAAGATGTATTATATTTAAACCGATTCATTTTTTTAATGTGTATGAAATACAAGTAACATAATAAATATGAAATTATTAAGTTCAAACCTAAAATGTATCTTTATATTTTATGATATCTATAGATGTTTAAAGTTTCAACTATAGCAGCTACCTATACGTATCTAATATATAAAATAAATACCTAATTGCGAATTACAATCATGCCAATAATAATGACAATTCGACAATTTTAAGTAGATAAATAATTATTTACAAGTTTATTATCTGCGTTAACTAGGTTAGACGATGAAAAACTGAAAACGTAATTTGCAATATAGATACGCTTGTAAAAGTAATATTAGTCAACTGCAATGCGCAATATATAGGTAAAGTGTACCGTGAGGATTTACCCATCATTGCGATATCTTCCGAAATAATGGAGGTATCAAAATTCTGTTTTGTAATAAAACTCACGGAGATAAGAACTACAATTATTTCATATTTTAAATTATTTGAATGTTTTGGTAAAAAAGTAAAAAAATATATTTTTTTATTCAAATATTTCAAAAAAAATTTATCATAGCCATTGTGTTGAGTTTATTTTTCTGAAAATATTGACGTTTTAAAATTTTATTTTATTTAATTTCCTGAATTAATTTTTTTTTTTGTTTCGAGAAAAATTGCGAATTATTATACACTTCGTACTATTATCAAACAAGTGAAACGCCCTGACGCGCGTGTGCTCGTACGGCCAGTCAAACGATTTCAGTGTGCTTGGTTATTAGTTTATTACTTATTAGTTATTATACCTACCTATCATAATTTTGGAATGTACATATTATATTCAAAAAAATAAACTCTACAAAATGGCTATCTTTAATTTGTTTTGAAATAAATAAAAAAATAAATTTTATAAATTTTTTACCAAATCATTAAAATAAATTTAAAAATGAAATAATTGTAGTTCTTATCTTAGTGAGTCTTACAACAATACTAAAATTTTGATATCTCCATTATTCTGTGAGATATCGCAAAGGGTAAGTCCTAGCGGGACACTCTGTATATTTATTAATATATATATATATGTATATTGTATAATGTATATAATATACAAGAAATGGTAATAACGTGCATGACGTTCAAATTATAATATGAACTTAAAAGTCGCTTTGAGTATGCATACAAATAAATTTCATATTATATTGTACAAGGATATCTATATTGTGATATGGTACGAATTTCTTAGTTTTACGACAGTAAATAACGATAAGACCACGTATACCTATTATACTATTAGAATGTTACGATACATATTATTATAATTAACGAGTATAGTATCTATACTAATAGGTACATTATATAATTTTATCATAAGTGGCGAAAGTCGATGAGCTTAAACCGATTTTTTTTTTTAGTGTGAAGACAACGCCCAAAGACGGGGGCGTGGGAAAGAGTAACCCGAGCAAGCGGCACCGCGAACGGTTGAACGCCGAGCTGGACACGCTGGCCAACCTGTTGCCGTTCGAACACAATATCCTATCCAAGTTGGACCGGCTGTCCATACTCCGGTTGTCCGTCAGCTACCTGCGTACCAAGAGCTATTTCCAAGGTAATTTTAGCGTGTTTACTGTATAGGATATCCTGCACATTGGTCACATAAGCGATAAGTAGGTATATGATATTATAACACTTCAACATCATAACAAAATGTACTGTTATTTTATACATGCTTAAAAATCGCACGTGGCCGGTCCCTATCGTGTCTATACATTATGCAGCGCGTTGCAGGTTTATAATATATATATAGACTATAGAGTAATATAGTAAAGAGTACCGCCTCGCCTCTGCAATCGAGTCGATGCAGGTGGCGGCGGCTGTTCGGCTGCGTGTCTGACGGATGCCACAGACGCGCGTGACGTGACCAAAACACTTTACACGCGACATTGGCATTTTAAAAATAGTTAGGACACGCGACCTTGACCATGGTCAACGGCAGAATCCGTCAATTTGTGTACGATAATATAATATAATGTTTATATTATGATATACTTAATTATTATGTGATCGAGATGTATTACGTGTGATGAATGTGTGATGCACCAATTTTCACGTGAAAAAGTCGTTGTAGAAGGTGTTGCGGGAGATGCGAATATAATAATACATTTACGACCTCTTTCGGTTTCGGAGCGGCCGTCGACCACAAACGATTTGTTGCCGTGATCGTGAGTGGGAAAAAAAATTGAAAAACAACCGCAATAAAATCGGATACTGCAGCGCCTGATTCGACGAGACATTCGTGTAGAACATAATATAATATTTCAATAACGAACGCGAACCCACCGTGGTGATATTATTTTATTATTACATAATATTATATCAAGATTACAACTATGTTATAATGATATATGATCGATTATATTCGCCAAATTTTACACAATATCGCGATGTCATGTATGTTAATATCTATAAGAATTGGGTTTATTCCATAAAAATTGTCCTAAAAAAATTCAAAATTTCTTAAAATATGCGATACAAAAATGTATTTCTTACAGCAGTATCTATAAGAACTGATACAGCGGAAATGTGTTGTACAGAGGTTAATTTTTTTTCAGAGAACACTATAAAATACTGTAAGCACAAATTTAGATACTGTTATCACCTTTAATTGTTTGTACACAAATATAGATATGAAGCGGTGGTCGACTACATAGTATTGCATATTATATTATTATATCACCTACAACACGTTCAGCGCAATCTGATCACTATATGTGTAACATATGTACCTCTACAAAATTTATGGTTTTTATTACGACGAAAATTTTATCCTATGATTTGAATTCACTTCAAAAATGAATTGTGAATAATATTCAAGAAACTAAAGAAATTTCCTAAAAATTAGAATTTACAAAAAAAGTACAAAATAAAAATGTATTTATTTTTAAATGCTCAAGCTCTCATAAAACACATTTATTCCTTTTACGAAGACGAGTTTTAAAAGATCACCAGAAAAAAATGACATAATTGCATCAAAATCCTGGCTTTATTATTTCAATTTATAAGGTATACCTAATTGTATATCGAGGTGTAGGTGGGATAAACTATGGAAAAGTTAGGGCTCGCAAGTTATTGACGATAATGCTGAATTTGCTATAAAAAAAATATACTAAAAATTCTTCCCCTTTTTAACTCTCGTGGAATATTATTAAGCAGAAAAAAGTAAAATATATTAAACAAATCTCATATCTTATTACTCAAATAGTTTTTTTTATTATTATTTATTCGATTGTACCTACTTATATGCTCCCAAAATAAATAATTAAATATATTTTTCTTTTAATAATAAACCTCATCATCAAGGCCATTGGGATAAGACATTTTTTTTTTAACATGTGTTTAATTAAATATTAAATTTAATACTAAATTATCATATTATTATACTGATACATTTTCTAATTATTGTAAGCCAAGAAAATAAGATTTCAGTAATAATTTTCGTTTTTTTTTTCATTTCGGAAACAGGCATGTTGACTGAAAATTCGTGTGTAAACATCTTGGGTTAACACCCTCCTCTTCACAAAAATATAGCGATGTAAACGTGCCTGATCGGATCAGAATACAGCATTCAATATACATAAATATTAAATATGTATAATACGAAAACTCATTACAGTAAATTAGAGTAGGTATCGGATAGTATTTGGGAAGTAGGCCAGGTGTCTTTAATTTCACGTACGCCCACTTTTATATAATATGAATATGTACGGTTATTATTATTTAATGAGATAATAATATTTTCATGTAAATCCATCTGTTGAAAATTCACGATGTGTTTGCTCAAATTATTTTACGAAGGCAAAATTTAAATATTATTCTCACGTTATACGGAGCAATTAAACAATCAACTATCAAGTAAAACTATTACATATCATACGATGCTTGAAATGCTTGAATATTTCTTTTTCTGTGCATATATCATATCATACAATTATTACAAATATATGTACTACTTTTAGATGTGTGCGGTGTAGTGAGTTTACCTACACATATAGTTAAATATTAATTTATATGTTATGTACATAATATATGATGATTAGCTATATTATACAGTCATACTCACAAATATGTGTTAATTAAACATATGCTAGTAAGGAGTATACAGAACTTTTGATGCAATATTTTTTCAACACCATGCGGTTTCTTATTAAAAATGTAAATATACGTTATAAAAATAAAGTTTTGATAAAAACGGAAAAGCCACGCACAAACTAAGCGTAGCAAAACCAAGAGCCGAATAAATATTTCCTACCTAACACCCTTAATGTGTTCGGTGGAATAAATACGGAGACGCATGCTCGAATCATGGTTTTTATATTATGCCACTATATTATATTATAATGTATATTATTATCATTTCTAAATATTAAAATGATAATTAAGGTTCATGAATATTCATATTATGTGTATAAGTAAATTACAATTAATTCATCATATGCATACAATAATTTGAAAACAGTTTTATTTTTCGTTACCAAGGTATAAAAATAATTTAATATTCACTACTTTTATGAAATGTTAATTAACATTTTTGAATAATTCGAATATTAAAACAAGCAGGTTAAGTAATTGATTATAATTTATAACTATATACTGCTTTAATTCAAATGATTTAGTGTGATACATTACGCATAATATTACCAATTACAATAAGCTAGTCACAAGAGTTATGATATAAGAACTAAACTATACTTACTACCTACTAATTGAAGTACGATAAACGATGCATAAATCACGATATAAATTGTGTGTTTTGTACTATTATGTTTATAAATTGAATGGATATCTTTTTTAACTTACATGAAATATTGTATATAATTAAGCTTATGTATTATGCATAATCATAATCATAATAATTATGATTGTTTAATTGTTAACTAAATACAACATATTTATTATGAGATTATGATGTCTATACAACAGCAGATAATAAACATTATATCTTACATTTTTAGTGTTAAAATTAAATTCATATAATTAATTAGTTAATTATATAAGACTATTATATGATATAGTTTAAAATAACAATATCTTATATGATTCCATCAAAACAAAATATTAATTTATATCTTATGTTACCCATCACCCAATATTTACCATCCAATCTGAATTTGACGAAATTAGCTATAAGTATAGGTGCATCTCCGTCTATGTCGGTTCATAATATTTTAAAGGGAATATTTTTTTTTACCTTCATACGTATGGGTAGCGTCAGTGGCGTAGTTGCGGGGTGGGGTGGGGGGGGGGTGTAAGGGGTTTCCGCCCCCCTCCCAACCACCCAAAAAAACTTTTTATACTGGTATTTTATCTTCTGTGATACTGATTATTTTTAAAGTAATCTTTTTTTTTCATTTTTCGATGATAACAAAATAAAAATGACGTTTAGTTTAACTAATAACTTGTAATTTGTGTCGTAAATATATTTTAACCCCCCCAGAAAAAAATCGTATCTACGCCGCTGTGTAGCGTACAACTCGTAAAACAACAAAAATTGTTCGTTTGTTAATCGTGTTCATCGTGCATTCGTCTCATATTATAATATATACGAGCTCATTTAGACTATATAGAGTGAATACAATATCGAGTCACGGGAAATCACGTCTATAATATGCGGCGGAAACGGCAGCAGCAGCAGCCCCATAACACGCAGGCGTAACTTATAATACGTACAATATATGACACTATAATGTACATAGTAGGTACATATTATACATGTATATATACACGACACACGTCGTTGTACCTATCTGTAATGAAACGTGAGGTGGGTAGGGGGATGGTGGAAAAGCGTGTCGCTATGTTTTATTATGCGTGGGAAGATTTAGATTACAAAATCCTATATATATATATATGTGTGTAACTGTGTAAGTGTGTATACGAATGGAAAACGGGGCGCGAATTGCAGATGCAAAATTAAATCCGATAACGGGGCGAACGTTGAGCAACTATAAATATATACCGGACAATTTATTACTATTGAGAGGGTCCCCTGTTCGCTACCGTGTGTGCACCGATTGAAGATATTGTTTTTTACTTATTTATTCTCATATATATATATGTTTGTGTATACATACATAATATATGCGTGCGAGTGGTATGCACTTCTCTCTCTCTCTCTCTATTTTTTAATTTCTCTCTCTCTTCCGCCTTGCAGTCGTTTTGTTTGTATTATTATTATTACTATTTGTTTTTTTAAACGAACCGAGAACAGCCCCAGATGTCGGATACCGATACCCCTGAAGCCACGAAGCCAGTTTTTGCCGTATAGTCAGCGTGTGATAAACACGCCTTAAATCAATTACGGCAAACACTTGCTGCAAAGGTGTTGCCCGGTAATTACTGTATCTGCTGAGTCCATCTCGCCAGCGTCGAAGGGTGTACGGGCGGTCGCGGTGAAGGGAGAGGACGAAGGAAAGAAAGCACATACGCCGTTTCATTGCTGCACTGCGTATATTATATGCGTATAATATATATATAGGTAGTATTTTATACATATATGTGTTCTACACTTGAAACGTTGGGACCCGATATATAAAATAGGAGAGAGAGAGAGAGAGAGAGAGAGAAAAACGTCTTTGCAATCCGATAGTCTGAACCGATAATGCTCTGGAACTGTTGTTTACGAACCTATAGTGTGAAAAAATACAACACACACAATGACATTACCGGTTACCGGATAGCGTTTAAATAATTATTATTCGTTTATTGGTTAAAAATATGTTGTTCCCAATGCGCGTTCAGGGGATCAGGGCAAGACGATAAAATTCAGTAGACCTCGATAGCATATATTATTACCTATAAACGTTTATATTATGCATAATATACCTACCGTATGTCCGTATATACGTGCACATAGTTTAAAAAAACAAAGAGAATTGAATGTTATTAACAAGTTTTACGTAAAACAATTAATCTTGTATTAAACGATCTTGGTGATAATGACAAAATTCTCTCAGTTAGCTATAAATTAAAATGCCAATGAATTTTCATACAATGTTCAATTGCGATATAAAGCAAATAATAAATATCATCATTATTGTTATTACCTACTTTTTTACTGTTTAATCGGATATTCTCTCACGTATCTATATATAATATTATACCGAATACTGAAACGTAGATGGTACTCAACAAATGATATCCGCAGTCTGCATTACAGAAAACGCGCTTTATAATTCATTGAATAATGTGTTATCTTGATGAACAGTCTTAAAAATACAAATAAAGGAGCTAGTGTAAATTTTTTTTATTTTAGGATTAAATTCCATTGTATTCGCAAGGGAAATAAATTATGTTTAAAACATGTTTCTGTTTTAATTGTCTGTCCTCGAGTTAGTCGAAAACCATTAACGGTCATTGAAGGTGGTCGATATTATTATTTTAATAATGTTAATAGTAGGGAAGTAAGAACCTAATAGAGATGCATTTTCATACTGTTAGATTCATACGGCAATTCTATATCTAAGTCTTTTAATTTTTTTTAATGATTTGAAAATTTCTAATCGTAAAATTTGAATTTGAATCTCAACTTTCAATCTTTGCAAAATACATGTGAAATCCATCAATGATGATTATTTGTATGAAATATTCAATAATGTAGGTACTGTTGTCTGTTGATGTTATTTATAGAAACATCATACACTATATTAAAATTACCTATATAAACACATTTTGTAGTTGAGTAATTAGGTAAATTAAAGCAATAACTATAGTATTTTCTTCAATATAACTATTTTAATGTGTGATTCATATTTTTAAAATAATTTGTAGCATTACTCGATAGAATTTAAATTAATAATTATTTGAAATAATACAATTTTTTCAATAATTATTTCGATTTTTATACGTAGATAATTAGTTATTGTATCTTGATTACAATAATTTACAAAAATATTATATAACAACGTTTTAAACTGTATATCATAAATAAGAAACTAACATATATAATTTATGCATTATTATTTTCTTATCAAATATGTGCCATTTTATTTTTATATATACATATAATAGTATATTATCACAATTAGTTTTTAAATAATTAATAACGCAATGTAACATTGTGCATCATTTGATAAGTATTATGACTTAAATAAGTCTCATATAAATTGAAACGATTAACCGACGGCGGACATCAAAGAGATACAGAACATGGAGTCTAGTAGTTCGTTATATAAGTCAATAGAATTTTAATGTCATAAACAAGTGAGAGCAATGAAAATACTAATTATTATCGTTCATGTACATTTTTATGTGAGTAATAAAAAGGGCGTAACAACTTTTTTAGCTCGTTTTTATACATTAATCCTGACCATCAATGATGTTTTAAAAACCGCTTGTTTGTATTATACCAAACAGTAAACTGTATCATACTATTGTGCAAGGAGCCCGATTATGCATTATTTGTATGTAATACTGTTTAAATTTTAAATTGTGAAATGGATGAACTATTATTTAAAATATAATTAAAACGAATGTTTTATTGGAAAACAAATTAGACCTATAATCGTGAATAAAGACTATTTCTGTAGCAAAAAAATATGAATAGATACCTACATTTTATTGTACTATTCTAAATAAAAACCGGTTGTGAAGAAAGGTCATTACCATAAATAACATATAAAATGACCAAACACATAATATATGAAAACATCTAGACATCAACGATGACGTATGAAGTATCTCGGTGAATTATTATAAAATGTTTGAGTGCATATATAAATCATAATTGATTTCTAGATGTCGGTTATGGCACAGAATAAAGTTATAGTTTTATTTCCTTAAAAATAAAGAACTAAATTGCATATTTTATTTTTAACGCGATTTTAATATTTTAAGTATAGGTATAAATCAGTAGTTCTCAAACTGATGGTACGCAGTATGCTTCATGGTATAGAACGTGAAAAATATATTTTTACTATACCTACCCTGTAATGATTGTAATAATTCTAGTATTATACATGCACTGTTAAATTTACCTGAATAATTATTTTATTCATTATTATCGTTGTAATCATATTGGAAAACAGAATTGTACAATTTAATTAAATGTAGAAAATTTAAATCTTAAAATACTAAAAATGTAACCTAAAAAAAATATATTTTACTAATGGCCTAGTTGTCGATGTATTTTGATCAATAAAAAAAAAATGTATTGGCATTGGTAATTTTTATAGATCATATTTTATAATTATAAATGGTAGGTATACTTATTGTATATAATGTACAGATTGTAAATTCTCAATAAACGCCATAATTTATAAAAAAAAAAAAAAAAAATGGTAGGTAATGATCCGTAATACTTTTGAGGTGGTATACGAAAAAAATCGTTTGAAAACCTACGGTATAAATCATTATATTATTATACTATTATTAGTTTTTAATAAAATTTAACTTTTTACGTTTATAATTTATTTATTTAACTCCTTCTTTTTATTGTAATATTACGCATGCTTATTTCTTTTAATTATGCTTGGTAGATAAATCATACATTTCAATACTTTAGTTAATTTTTTTTTTATGTTTTCCACTAACAATAAACTATTGTACCAACCAAATAATAATTTATATGATATTATATTTTATTTATATATATACCATGTACCTAATAATATTACTATCACTATAATTATTTAATGAATGAGCCTTTTAAAAGGTTGGTTACAATGACAAACGCCAATGTAGACTCGAATGTTATTTATTTATGTTTGAATTTATTATTAATCTTTTTTTTTTATATATATATTTAAGTAATTTACAATCTATACAACTATGTACAATGGGCAAATTTGATAATTAATATAATATGAAATAGCAGAATTTAGCATTTAGGGGCAGGCACTCAGCAGCACCACCCGACCGAGAACATTTTAGATGTCGTGGGTTTTTTTTTTGGTTTTTTTATTTTTTATTTTAGCAGGTCTCTAGGCCACTGCCTTTTTAGTCTTCTGCGTACATTGCCAGGAAGTGAGGTGGAAGAAAGTTGCTTTATTAATGGATTACTGTGAGAGTTTAAGTTGGAATTATTAATCTATAATATCTATTATGTTTCAATATTTATTTTTATCAAATTTACTGAATCTGAAACATTTATTTAATCACAAGTTGTAATGTAACGTGCTTGTATTCAAACTGTTCAAAAGGGGTCTTGTCCGTTTAAATATACAATAAATATTTGATTAAATATGAACTATCATCAGTTGTAGGTATGTAGTTATTATGTATCCTAAATATGTATTTTTTTTAAGAGTATATATACCATATATTGCTATAATACGGTATAATATTGCAATATTGCTAAACAATATTGTTTATATTGCAATATTGCTAAACAATATTGTTTATATTGTACCTTATAAAGAAAAGTCAACGAACTAATGACCATAGATAGCAGATTTTATTTTGAAATCAATAAAAAAAATTAGTCAACAATCAATTCAAAATGGTATCGAATAAAAATTCGTTTAATCGTTACTTACATTTTATACACATATACGATAAATCTAATGATTTATTTGTAAATACTATTGTAAACATTTAATTATAATGCATATTATCCGATAATTTATTGCGTGCTATTATCATATAGTCAAATATTAATTATTATTTATGGTAGAATTTAATATATAAAACCTTAGAAATGTATAAAATTGATCAGGTTTTAGTTGACGAAAATATACAATCTTAATCACTTGTACCACTTAGCTATTTGTGAAATAGTAAAAATGTAAAATGACTCAATTCATAAAATACTTAAGATTTTCGTGACAACTACGAGAGTTATTATTGGTCATTGAAATCGTCTAGTCACGAAGGCCTCTTATTGTTACACGCGGAAATGATATTATACTATAGTAATTGTATCATATATATTTTGTGTGTGAATGAGTGTGCAATGTATATAGTATAAGACATATACTATGGTATGAATTTAGCGTGCAGATACAAAGTTATGTGTGTGTCCCTCGAAATCATCGTGGCGTGCGTCATCTGCGTGGAATAATGGAGTACAATAAAAACAATACAAACACCTTTGCGCTCATCCTACTTAAAAAAAACCCATGTACGCGTTTTCTTTGACTCTTTTCTAAAAAAAAAAAAAAACAAAACCACTTGCATTTGATTTGTTTTCTTTTTAAACGAACCAACGGGCTTTTTTTGTACCTTGTATTTGTATATACGTATATAGGTACATTGTATAATAGTATAATAATAACGTAATAACACGGAGGTTTTCGTTGGGCAGGTAAAAAGCGTCAGTCGTCGTTTAAGTTATAGGTTCAGTAGGTACCGGTGGCGGTGGCAGTGGCGTCCCATCCATTATCCAGATTACGAAATCGGTGGCGGCGCGAAGGGCTCGGGGAGAACATAAACGTATACCTATATAAAATGTATAAAAAAAGAGACCGGTGGCGGTAAAAAGGTATAGCGGCGACAGTGGCTTGGGCGCGAGGGGGAATGTACGAAAACGGGGTGCCGCCGTAAGTTTAATTTCCATAAACCCGCATAATATGTTTGTACGTTTATAAATGAACCCTTACGCGGTGCACACATAATATAATAATATATACGAGTATATTATTATTATTATTATTCCACAACTCAATATACGTCAAGCTTATATATATAACGAATACACCGTTGCTATTATTATTATTATTATTAGTATGCTCTACCCTCACAGCGACCGGGGCCTTTGACGATTTTCCGGTGCTGCCGCCGGCGTCGGGGTCGTCGTGACATTATATATATTATACGGAGAAAACGTTGCAAGGGGTGTAGGGTGAGCCGTCGGAAAGCGCGCGCGCGACGCACCACACACCGCACCAATGGGGCGTCGCCGTGCGGCATATAAAGGGATCGCGTGCCGTTCGCGGTCTCGCCCGTATTACAATTTATATACTTACAATATATATATATATATATATATACCTATTGTGTATAGTGTATACACACAACTTTCGTTATAAATACGTATATAGCAGCGGCAGCAATGACGAGGGGAGGGGTCCCGCTAGAAAGTCGTATTGATCATTGGGAACTTTGTGTACCTAAGTGTGTGTGTGTGTGTGTAGTGTATACATCATGAGTAGGTAAGTATATATTTTGTGTGAGTTTAAATATACGTATAAACTCACGGTTCCTGGTCGTACCGTTCCGCCAGTTTTGAGGTCAGACCCCCTTTGCACGGGACGAACACCCCGCAATTGATTTTCCACGAATGATTACTGCATATAAAATATATGGGCACTTATACATATATTATACAGGCTGAGGACACGGGTATGTAAGTTTTCCGTTTTAATATTTATATACATATATATATATATATATATATATATATATATATATATATATATATTTATTTATGTTATACACGAGCATACAATAAGCCCAATAAGGAATAGCTGATATTTTATGTAGGTATAATACGATAATGGAAGCATTATGACATGGGCATTTTATAATATATGTTATGAGTGATACATTCGATCTATTCGGTTTAAGTATATGTACTCTTTATAGTATGAGAAGATCTGTTCATAACGAGTAGCTTACACGTGTTTAATATCACTTATAAATTATAATTATGTGATACGTATATTTTAGAGGGTATAAGTGTTATTAAAATACACCTATATACGGTTTATTGCAGTAATCCGCAATGTGAATATATGTGACTGTATAAGCTAGTTATATATAAGAATACTCGCAATATGTATGACATATGAATGCAAGTCTAAATTTAGAAAATGTTTGGCCACTGTACAGAGTCAAAATATTTCATTCTATTCACTCAACTACATTATAATGTTTAAATAATAAATAAAATATAGCCAATATAGATATCTATTATACTTAAATATATGTATAGGTATTGACTTTTACGTTGAGTACCTTCAAACTATTTCAGCAATCCCGACTTATTCTCTCTTAATCCGGGTTTGTGGATATATGGATAACGATGAATACAAAAACCGGTCATTTGTATCTGATATATGCACGCGTATATAATATTTAATATATAATACACAGGCCCTGCACAGTTTATCATCGTCGTCATCGTGATTGTAACGGTTATAATAATAATATTAACTTATTATTATTATAATAATAATATTAACTAATAATATTAGTTTATTCACCTCTCAAATAGGCGTTTATTGTGTACTGTACGTATGACCACACGATGAGAATAAAATGTTCAACACCTATACTTTGACTACGTATAGGATTTGTCGTGTTAAATTTTTCGATCCGTCTTCTATTTCTTTTCGAATGAGTTTCAAAATACCAATATATGCTTCTATTTACATGTACCATATAATATGTATAACACTATTATTGTGTACCTACTACCTATATTATATTCGTCTATTATAACCCGTGAGTTACGATATATTTTCAACAGTTGAGCTGGGTTATAGATATAAATATTAATATATTGTTCAAATACTGAAGTTAATCGTATTAGACGTGTGGTGTTTTTTTTCATTTCATCGTCTTAATTCTAATTTTACCAAAAATCTTTTGTCCCTGGCTCGAGTACAGTGTAACGAAGAAAAAATGTATATGATGTATGTTATATATTCCAAAACTACCGGTTTATGGTTAATCGCGGTCCGATAGAGGTCCAGTGGTTACGGTCGTGTTGGGTTTCCGTTCCGCGTCGCAGAAAAACCAGTCTTGGTAGGGTGCTTAGACGGAAAAAATATATATTCGCCAAAACCAAAGAGATAATCCGTCATAGGTAACTCGATCCGATAGTGTTACCCAGACTACCTTGTCACTGGTTGTCTTTTAAAACAATTGGAACGACCGCGACGGGTTCTCGTTTCATCGTTCCCCGGCTAACTCCTTTGGTATAGGTACCGTATAATTACTATACTCTTTGCCAATTAATTTTTTTCTGCTTCAACGTATTATGTTGATAAATAAATACTATCAGTGAATAATAAAAATAATAACAGTTATATGCACTATATGAATTCTGTAACTCACTTTAGTAGGTTTTATGTTTTTAATTTAAATTTAACGAAAATAATAATATAAAAAATAAAATATCATATGGGTTAGAACTACTAACTACTATGTTATAAGTTATAACATAGTATTATCAAAAATAATACTAAGAATAAGATCAATTGTTATTTTATTTTATTTATAGCTACCTATAATACCTATAACTATTATATTTTCTATTACCCAAGTATTATGCACTTGTAGCTGATAAACACACACCCATTATATTAAAGGAAAATACTAAGAATAAAGTGTTAGAGTTTTAAAATAAATTAATATCTCTTCTTGAAAAGTAGATACCTACTAGCTATTCCTAATTATCATATATTATGTAAAAAAAAATTTAAAAACTATTTAAGTTAAAAATATATAGTGGTAAATTGATATTACCTATACTTTGTTACATGACTAATTATTTTTGTTTATAAAATTGAAATAATTTATTAAAATTAACCGCAATTAACTGAGTTTGTGTACACATGATTGAAGTATAATTTACATAAATATTAAATATAGTATACAATTACATAATTTAATATGAAACAACTAAAAATAAATTTTACTCCATATAATATCAATTTACAGTTTATGCATTAGATACCAAAAAATTGTTGGGAAGTACATTCTTGCATAAATTATTTGTATAAATATACAGTAAAATATTATATTAATATAATATAGGCTCTTATGACTAGGTATATAAGTATAGGTTAAATGATCATTTTGTACGATTCAAGGTTTAAAATGGGAGTAAAAATGTAAGAACGCGAACACTTTATACTATGATCAACATTGAGATAGAGTATAGAGTATGTATTATATAAAAATCCATAAAAGTACGATCATATTAGAAATGTTATAAAATTCGATGAGATATATGTATATATCTACATTTAATATTGCTCATACTATCTTTGACGAGTTTTGGTCTCAATTCAGTTGAATCTGTATAAATTATAAAACTAAAAAATGTCTAATATAACTATTAATTCACGTCCGAAGAGGTGTCTAGATTATAATTTATATATTTTATACTATTAGGACACATTGACTTTTAGTTACACACTATTTTATACTATTTATACGTATGTGTATATAATACAGTATAATATACTTATTCTAATATAGTAATATAGTTTCCGCGCCGTGGAACGTACATTTTTACCCAACCGCGTATAGGTACATTGTACAAAAGGGCGGTCCCCTTTTCACTTAAAATGTATCCTTCTCTTTTTGCCAATACTTACAGTTCCCTTTTAAACAAAAACTTACGATTCCCTTTTCGACCGGGCGGTACTCCTTCGCCCAAATACGACCTTCCTCTTTTTACCCACATCCTCTTTTTCTCAATATGAAATAGTTTCCTTTTTTCGCGTAAAAATAATTGCATTCTTTTTGCCCAATTTTCATCTCCAACATTTTGGAAAACACTGTCTCAAAATTTAATTTTTTCAATTTATTTAATTAAGTCATTTGACATAACCCAGAGAGCACCACGGCGGCTTCTATAACTCTCCAAAAATATATTTTGTGTTTGTGGACATTAAATTATTATTATATAATATAAGATGTATTTGTCATTAATTTTTATGATGTCGTTAAAAAAATGTTGTATAAAAAATATTTAATTTAAATTTAAATGTTTTGTATAGTTGAACTGTTGAAGATATAGATTTAAGAAATTCATAACGACTTATCTCTCTTCTAAGGTACTGTTGTATTTTTTCTTCGTTTTTTAGTTGTCGTTCTTTAACTTTCCTATCTTTAGGAAAATATTGTAAATGGATACTATTTAATTTATTATAGATATCAATTTGGACTTCTTGTATAATAGCCAACGTACCAATTGGTGGAGGAATACAATAAGAACTTTTGTTAAAGAATGCATAAAAGGTCTCACATGCATCAGTCGTCCTGATTAATTCTGACGAGTTAGCTGCCCAAAGCTGTGTGACAGTGCTTTCCAAAATTTTGAACATGAAAGATGGGCGAAAACAAAGCAATTATTTTCAAGTGAAAAGAGGAAACTATCTTAAGGTATTTGGTCGAAAAGAGGAAGGTCGTTTTTGGGCGAAAGGAATTGCGCCCTTTCGACCAGAATAGTTTTCTTTAAAATTTACAATTATAACATTTGAACTTTACCATTTTTATATTAATTAATTAAATATTATTATAACCAAAAATGTGATTTTTTGTTAAAAATTATTACCTAGGTACAACTGTGTGAAAAAATAATAAACTAAAATAATTGCTAGTAAAATATTATAATATAAAACATAAGTCGAATAAAAATGAATAATGTTTTATAATACTTATAGTATAACAATAATTATGATAGTAAAATATATATTCATGAATATTTCAAGAATTCAGATTTCCGATTTCCTATATTTCATTGTAAAGATAAGATTATTCAGTTTATTTTCGTTAATTTTTTTTATTTGCGGATCTGATATACTTGTGTTGTAAATGTTTGTATGTAATTATTAGCAAATTCCTGTTAAATAGTGTCAATATTTTGATAATTTATCTTTGATGATGTGTGCCGGGTGGCAGGTGGTCATATTGAACATTTGTAACACACTGCCGATATTAAAGCTTTACCTCCCCTGTATCTTATTTTTTCAAATTATTATAATTTTTTCAAATCGCTTGAAGATATTTTATAAATCATATTATATACTATATTTATCTTATTATTGCGAATATAATACAATTATATTAAACGATATCCACAAAATCATACAATATAGGTATTTAACCGAATTTAATTTAAAATAAAAACAAATATAGAACCAGTTCGATCGGTGTTACAGCTAGCAACGCCACATTGCTCCCCCTTACATTAAATGAAGACGATTTAAATGGGTTGGACAGGATTATAATACAATCTGAAAGTGGTGATAATCACTGTATATTTATATTCTATAAAAATGATTTGAGACTTGGATATTTATTTACAAATTACCATTGGTCACGAAAACACAAATATTTCTCCGAAGAGGTTGATTAAAAAACAAAATACAATAATACCACTTATGTTAAGAAACTCTGAGTTTATATTTATATGTTATAGTTATAATGTTTTATCGCGTTGTATATTCGTTATAAGCTCAGGCAAACGGCGTCGACATTTCTCCAAGATGTTAACTTTTTTCCCGTCCTAGACATATAGAGGTTTGTGTAGAGATTATATTAAAATTCGTTTTGCGTTAAAAAAAATTATATTAAATTACGTTTGTGGGTCGAGGCCCTTCTTACGAGTTCGTCGACTTACATTTCTCTAATTTTCCGCCGGGACGAACACCAACAACACGCTGTTTGCGCAAAAACTGTACCTGCATAACAAAATTATTATTGTTATTATTATACGTAACGTATATAATATGTCGTACTAGTACTATACACATCTAACACCGCTGTCGGGTCTAAAAACCGTGAGACGTTTTCGTTTATATAATATATAGGACATAGGTAGAAGGTATTTAGGTGCCTATACTATATAATGGTATACATATAATATAGCGTCAGTGTCACGAGTATTCGTACGTGTAGTATAGTAGGTTGCGAGTGTTCACCGAAGGAGGAACTGGCGAATTTCGGTAGTAGTGGGTGGGTGGGTGTTGCGAGGGAATGCTTGGCCGACGACAACGCGAATATCCGGCGGTAAATATTTCATACAAACGCAGCGACGGGAAACGCCGTCTTTTTCACCCGTCCCGGAACCGGTACCGAACAGTATAGTATCGAGCGGTTCACCGAGACGAGACGATCACAGGTCTTACTCACTCTCTCTCTCTCTGCCACTCTGTCTCTCTCGCCATTCTCAATCTGTCCCTCTCACACACACTCTCGCTCCGAACGAAATGGCCACAATGCGAAAACGCTCTGCGGAAGTAATGGACCGCGACCGCGGGGTCCGGTGATACAACAACAAAACGACGGACAACGCGTTATTGTCATATCATTATTTTACCGTTAAGCGGCCAGCATTAACTATGTACGCCGGGCGGCTACCCCCCAACGGAAAGCTGACACACGCGCCGCCCGGTCCATTATGCGCACGTACGTACGGCATTTCCATTATTTCGTTCTGTTTGACCGGAACATTAACACGCGCGCGCCGTAAAAGTACACACATATTTTTATGTGGCGGCGGACACTGGTCAACGCGCTTTTGTGTGACGAAGTTTTTGTGCATCCGGGGGTTTTTGTTCGTGTTTTAACGTTTCGTAAAATATTATGATAATATCATTATTATTATTGTTGATGTTGTTGTTGTTGTTGTTGTTGTTGTTGTTGTTGTACGCCTGCATGATTCAGCCGCGATCGATTAACTTCCGCGATCGGTTTTCGCGTTTACGATATTATTGTTATTGTTATCATTATTATTTTGGTTATTATTATACAGAACAAGGGGGTGGATCGAAAAAAAATTATAATAAATAGACGTAAAACAACCGGGAACGTTATATTATTATAATATGAACTATAATAATTTATAATAGGTACCTACACAATATCACCGGCCGGCCTACACGCATTTGGCTTCTGTCAATCGGATTTACAAGGTTTCGTTTTGTAATCCTTTGATGGTAAATATTGGGGTAGGCCACACTAAGTGACTCGCGTATGTATTATATAGATTTACCTATGTATTACATAGTATAAATGTGTCATGTATATCTATGTTTTCAATGGTCACGACATAACATCGCGAGTTAAATCGATTTCATAACTTACTCAAAACTGTTCCGCATAAGTATATCGTATACACTATTTACATAGATTATGTCCACATTTAATAGGCTAATCATATTTTTTTGTTATTTACCGAATAATGTCTTCCACAAGACACAATGTCTAGTTTAGTTCGAATATTAAAAATTTTAATACGTAGTATAAGTATTTTAAACCTGAGATTTGTTAAAAAAATTATATATATTCCGAAGTTGTATTTATTTTCTAGGACAATAGTTCTTGTGATATAGATACTTATATATACATAGTTTTACTATAATTTATTTATTAGATTCTTATAATTTTTTATTTATATTTATATAGTTGAAATACTATGTACCCATTACATATTTACTTCGTAAACGTTTTTACAAACTTATATGGTTATAAATACAATGAAAAACATTTGAACAGATTGAACATGCGGTTGTGTCAATTACGATATAATTTGTAGTAAAATATTATAACCTAATACGCCGTAATTCAGTCGGTTCCCTTTTGTTTGTATGATGGTTATTATTATTATTACTAACGCTGCGGGGGTAATATGATGAAGAAAGTTACAATTAACAAAAAGCCATAAAGTATAAATGATACAGTCGATATACACACTCGGTTGGATATTAAAAATATGAGTTTTAATCGCAGTAAACTAGCATTATCCAACATAATGCGTCTTGAAGAATATGACGGGCGAATAAATGCGTTTGTATAGTATTTTTTTAAAACATAAACAATAATATACCGTTCCTGTACATAATATGAGATATTCGATTTAAAATGTCCGGTTTCTTAAATACTGTACACACGATCTTAATGAATTCTGTCGAGCGAATACTGCGATAATCTTCAAGTTTAAGGAACAGGAGAGGGGTGTATGAAATAATAATGACACGATACTCATGAAGAAAAAAAATGAATGGTATATAGATATATGGTGCATGGTTTATATTATAATACTAGCCATATAAACAGAGGTACATTTATTATTATTCTTAAATGTGTATCAATGAGTATACCGCCACAAGGGGTCCTCCAGCCAAGCATATATCGCTAATTATTAATGAAAAACGGAGCATTACAACAGGTTGAGTAGGCGAACGGTGGCTAACATAATTCTGTTCCGACTGTGTAGCCAATAATGTATCGTGTCCCACAATAAAACAATATTCCAGGAGTCGACAGACGGCTACGCGCTGTCGGCCGTTTCAATAGTACACACACACACACACACACACACACACACACACACACACAAATACACATTATTATAATATTATGCATGCGCATTTGCCGATATCAAAACCAACTAAACTAGTTTGTGTTATTAATTATTATTGTTATTATTTGTTAAATTAATAGTGTTTGTATAAAGATATATAATATTATACCGTATAATACCATTATAATACCTGTGCAAAATTTTTTGTGATCTAACAAAATTTAGTACACCGTTGGACCACTTGGGCACGTGGGAAGTATAATTTGTCAGTATCCATACGTAAATAAAATATATTACCAGTGTACTACAACCAAGTCCAAAAACAAAAATGTCTGAAATATATACATATTTTTATATTTATGTATTTATATAAAACCACGGTAGTTCGTATAGATATCATCGTCGAAATAAACACTGTATTACATTTTTGAGAAATTAACACTAAAAAGATTTAATGCATACACACTATGCGTCTGCGCATATGGTAGATATATATTTAGCCTTCAGAGAGAGGTCACAACCAGACAGGTATTCCGAAGGACAGTATTCGAATTATTATAACAACGTTTATTATAATTAAATGCATTTATACTATTCTATATGGATATTAGATTCGTATATATATATATATTTGAATGTTTTATAAACTATTGTACAACCAACGTTATCACTTATCAAAGTGAACTCATTTTAGCTTCTGCACAATTTAGCATATAATGAACTATAATGTCATATTATATTTGGTAGGATAAATAATTCGGAAGATATGTTTTGGAAAACATTTTATATGTCATTTTCATTTATAGATTACACACATAAAAATAAATTGATTTTGAAACATTTAAGAGGACGCTACACCCGCATTTGTTGTCTCCGTCTTACAAGTGCGTGACATTGCAAAAACTGTTTAGCGCGGGAAAGAGCCGAGAAAGATACAGTAATAACTAAGAAACGAAATTTTCACCACATAAAAAGGAGAATTTTGTCTGTGAAATATCGTTTTTATTTTTTCGATATCACTTATACAAAAAAAATTCTTATTGTTTTATAATATATTAATTTTGTGTTTTTTAAACATGAATAACTTTTTTTGTAGTTCTAATATCGAAAAAATAAAAACGATATTGCACAAACAAAATTCTCCTTTTTATGTGGTGAAAATTTCGTTTCTTAGTTATAACTGTATCTTTCTCGGTTCTTTCCCGCGAGAAACAGTTTTTGCAATGTTACGCACTTGTAAGACGGAGACAACACATGCGGGTTTAGCGTCCTATATCGTGAATATTGAAATGACTAATATGAAATAATTGCTTCAATTGTATAAAACACTATAAAATATATATTTCTTTCTTTATAATTCATTGTGAAAATTCTACTGTATAATATAACATTTATAGTATATGCTATGAACAATGGATTACATAAATCCAGCTGCATAAAATACTTGGAGCTCGTGTTTTTATCTTTGATAAATATTCCTGACATAGTGATATGGCAATCTAATTAAGTTTAGATACTTCTTTTTATCAAGGTATATATTTTTTTGATACATCATAATAATATATAATAAAAATGATCATCAATAACTCAAGTTTTTTTTACTAAAATGCAGCTAAAGAAAATTCTGTTAAGCCATACTTTTGTAATGTCACTGTGTACCAAAATGTATAAACCCAATATAATAATGTGTTATTCGATATTACTTCCAGTACAGTATCTACTGCGAGATACTGTATGTACTATATGCACCAACTTTGGTGCAATAGTATAGTCTTGATATATTGGATATCTGTAGTATTTACAGTATGACATCAAACATAATATATATATATTCATGATAATAATATTATTTTAATTGAATAGGTATATATTAACATTGCATCACTGTTAACCTGCTCGGATTTAACATCCAACTATATACATATATTTTATCAAATAAAAAACAATTTTCAACTTATTTTTTTGAAATATCGGTTTTTAATTCTTTTATACGTACCAATAATAATAGGTACTCAATTTAAATCTTTTAATACAATTAATATGTAAATAAATATGTATTATATAACGAAAAACCGAAGTAATCTACCATAAAAAACAGTTTTGTTATATATAATTATACAATTTTGAGTTCCGTTATTAGGATAACTTTAATTTTTCATATATTTATGTATTTACAAATCAAAACTTATTTAAAACACGTTGTATAACTTTACCAAAATGTTTCCGACACATACTCTGTTTATAGGTAAATTAGGTATATGGTCGGTACCTGACAGTGGCTGGCAATTATTCTCGCAAGCTGACCCTGTCAATTATTATAATATGGTGTGTAATTTTAAGGCATGTGCGAGGGTGCCCTTATAAAAGTTTTTGGACCGTGACTATCGAAAGGGTGGCTTATTCAGGGGAATAATGCTAATTAAAATATAAGAATATTCATAAAAAAAAAAAAAAAAAAAATTAAAATAATTTCGTACCAACTTTGTATAAACTTAGTACTATAATAATAATAATAATAATAATAATAATAGAACAAGTAAGTTTATGGTTTTTTATTCATTTGGGACAAAATGTTTTATGACTGTCGCGTAACATGTATATTGTATAAGGTATAACATTATAAAACAATGAATAATAATAAAATAAGTAAAATTGCATATTTTGAAAGGTTTTTTTTTTGTCATGTCCATGCAAAAGCGACCCCCTCGGGTACGCCAAAACAATGTAATACCTGATCCGAATAGTCGAGATTCATTTGCATTACGGCGTTTTCGACTAGGTGCAGAAACGCTACTGTGAGTTATGCCCACAGAAAACCGGTCGGTGTGCGGCCAGTGTTTTATTGTATATAGGTACAATTATACATTATACGTGCATATACGTATATTCATAAAATAATAATAATACCTTAGTCGTGTATATATACGTATTAATTATTATTATACAGTTGAACGGACAGCAGGAAAAAAAAGGAAAGAGAGAGAGACGATATCGGCATAGACTGGCCCTGCTGCTGTAGCAGCAGCTGACGTGTGACCGTTTGGGACATGATAGCGGGCCGCTGGTAATTACACCTAAACCGTATAGGTATAATGTCCTAATGACAGATATAAATCAAACGACCAGATGTTTTGGTGGCAGGCACCCCCTCCCCAATTCCCTTTTACCTTCCCCGCGATGATGTCATCGCCCCCACCTCACGGTATACGCCTTCTTTCCCGAGCTAGTTGGAAATTAATTACTTTGAATTGTAATTGTTTTTTTTTCGTTAGAGGATCAGCTATTATGTAAGTCGAACAACATATTAAAACAATAACTGCAACTGCAACTTACTCTATATGGTTATGGTACCGATTATATGGCAACAAAATATCACGAGTAGGGCTCTGAACTCAGTCTGAAGTTATGTAGAAGTTAAAAAAGGAAAAATATGCATGTAATTATAAACTAAAAATTGTAGAATATGCATGAAAAAATATCAAATATACAAGAAAAATTAATAAGTACTCGTAAAAAAAATTATTATTCAAAATTCCAAAAAAAACATTTTTCGTTATTAATACGCACTAAAATAAATGTAAAATATGTAAAAATTAATTTATACTATTAAATTGAAGTTTAATCGAAATTATCAAATATGAAAATGAAAAACCGTTTTTCATTTTGAAATTTTATTAAATTGAAGGAATAGTTTACAAAATATATTTAAAATAAATTCATTAGAATTTTAGTACGATAGAGTTAAATGCACATCAAACTGATTTCGTTAAATTTATAGTCGATTGCATCAATAATAATGAATACTACCTATTTTCTATATTATTATTAAAATACACATCTATAAGAAGAAAGATAATCAATTTTTCTTAGGAATATTTATCTTACCATATTAAATCAAGAATTATGCACTATTTCCCTAAAAAAAAAATATGCATTTTTAATTTTTAAATACGATAACTCGAATTTCTAAATTGGTTCGCTATAAATTGAAAACATACAGAATAATATGCAAATCCTTCAACTTTTTAGCCTTAATATTATGAGTCTGCTTTATATTTCAGTTTAGTCTCGATACTTTACATTTTTCGTATACCTAGCTACAATACCTATATGCCTATATAAATTTGCGTTAAATACGTAGAATAAACTATGGTATACATAGTACATACCACTGCATCTTATTTCAATAAAATCAAAGGTAGATACTATAAAGATTTAATTATTATAACTTGAATATTTTTGATATACATTTTGGAGTATCAATTTCTGTATTGATTTCGCAAATTAGTTGTCAACAATATAACTTAAAGGTTTTCGTACGTATTATAATGTGTATGTAAACATATAGAAGATATATAGTACTAGCTGTGTTTCAGACTAACCAAATTATTTTGCGGTCATGTTATACATGACAAAAAAACAACTTAACAGAAACCGTATAAAAACATGGGTACATTCTGGTTTCCATTCTCAAATCGGACTTATTTGCAATGTCAATACTTTTAAACATTGTATGATGAATGTATATTTTATAGTAAAATGTATGCCAAGAAAAAACAATGAAATTAGTCAATAATATTATATAAACAGTTCACTGCACACTGCAGTGTGAGATGTAACTCCAGTTTACCAAAATTCCCGTAATGCATACGCGCGAGGCTATAAATTACACATGCCTATACTATTATCACGTAATGTATCAAATCTTGCATTCTGCTGTAACGAGAATAAAACACCAGCAACTGATCAAATATACATACAATTTTTCTACCACAGCAGCTACTTTATATTGTATTTTATGGTCGTCCAAAACTCTATGTGGTCTCATAAGTCATTGATTTCGTTCGGCATTTGTATGTGTTTATTTAAGGATGTTCTCCAGCAATATTTTTTTATTCTTTTTTATATATATAATTTCCACACATATTGTATAGAAAGCTATTATTTTTTCAACAAAATTAAATTATTATTTTAATTTGTTTCTTGTCAATATTCGTTTTATTTAAATAAACGACTCATAAACACAATAGTAATACCTAGCGCTTCTATACATATTTCATTATTTTAATTATAATATAAAAGTAATATTTTTGATAACTGACAATTTACATGCTCTATATGACTATGCATAATTATTGTGCTAAGATAACATTAAATATTCTTCGTTTCACTTAAAATTGTATGGAACAGCAGCTGTCGGTTTTGTTTTGAAGTATACCTATATGTATATAAGGTCTCCCTGAATTTGTATTCCTTTAGTTTTTATACAAAAAGTAAAAATTCCATTACTTTCTTTAAACACTATAAGAGTAATTATTCTATGAAATTAGTAAAAGAAATAACTTGTTATTTTTATTTTCTTATTACCTTCAGGTTATAATAAGTAATTCACATAATATGCGTATTTCATTTATTTATCTAAAGAGATAAGTGTAAAATTTTATAAAATTATCAATAGTTTTACTTCTAGTATAATTAAGATTGTGTATTTTAGGTTTTTTAATCAATTTACAAATTGAAAAACAATATACAATAATTTTACAATACTTATATATCTGGATTGAAGGTAGTGAATAACCTCTTGAAAAATATTTTATAGATTCTAAGCGGAGCGATAATGTTTATTTCTTTTTTTTTTATTCTGTAAACACTTTTTCTCTATCTAAACTTGCTTAAAAGTATCAAGTGTAGCATCTTTTCTGAAAAGTAATGTTCTTGAGCTGGTACTTTAGAGAGGTCATTTTTTTATAAGCATTTAAAATTCAAACTTTGACTAAATACATAAAAATTACGGCTATGTTCAAATTATTTTAGATAGAAATTCATAAAAGTTTTTATTTTTAAACCTAAGATTTGAAAATTTAATACAAGGCTCCTAACATATTTTTACAATGACAGTTGAAAAATAAAAGAAATATATAGTCACAATTTTTTTTTACAAGCATTCAAAGTTTTAATTTTGACAACATACCTACATAAAAATCACGAAAATTCGCAAATTATTTTAAGCTAGAAATTCATAAAAAATTTTCTTTTTAAATCTAAGATTTGAAAATGTTTAATAATCTATAATATATCCTATACAGATAAACTGTTTCCACTCAGGATCGTTTTTCGTATACAATGTTATAATATCATTGGATTCAAATTTAGCTATCCATTACAGTAGGTAATTCACTCGTAACCTACAGTACAGCAGAGTGATATCCACAACTTACCCGCTTTTTTTTCAAGCATTTTCACAAATTTGTTCCCAATATGTGTATTAATTATTTTAGAGTAAAACATTCTTATGAAATTAGTGATTTAAAAATAAAGTAAATTTTAGATGAATTATTAATATTTTTAAATGATCAAATTACCTAACTATTTAACATTATATAGGTACATTTACTCATAATTTATTATACATTAATACAATGTTAAATGAATAAATAGTTTCTCAAAATTTTTAAAAATAATTCTTGTAATCAAATAAAACGGAATTATACAATCAAATGTGTATGGTGCGGTTTATTAGTGCGTTAAACCAATCAATTGGTCGATTGAATTTGTGATTAAAATTTTGAACAATATACTTGTAAGTTATCTTTTAATCGAATAAAAACACTTAGAGAAATTAAAATCAAAACGATATTTTAAACCGGAGATTTATTAATAATATTATGGTATATGTTTAAACGGGCAGAATTGGTGATGGATTTAATGTATGATGTTCATAAACATTTCCACAAAAAAATATGTAATGATTAAACCTTATATCTAAAACTGCGGCTAACAATATATAATATAGAAAAAACTATGCGTGGTAACCGGCGAAAATTCCTCAGACATAGATACAATTTTACTCTCATTTGGCATTTAAATAATGTGTTCGTGTGGGTTAAATATATACACACACATAATATAATACATACGTACCTATATAATGCAATATAATATATAAACATATACTAAATTTCATTATATACTACATAATTCACAACACAATTCCCACACGTCGATATTGTAGAAAGGATAGGACGCGTGTTGCGTTGCGGCGTAATGCACCGCGGAGGGAAATAAAACATCTCGAAAGTCATAAAAAGATATATGATATTATTTTTATTACAATAAACACACCGTGATCGCAGCTGGATAACGTCATGTTCAAAATGACCACGATAATTTTTTACAACATAATACGTCTTCACCCTTGATGTATCTGGGACTTCATATCCGGCTGGCGGTAATGGCTGCAGGGGGGACGAAATCCAGTTTACGTGGTATTTCGCCGAAATATTATTTTTCGAGCTCGCTTACCGATATGTGTACAACGTATAATACGTATAAACTATAATATATTATGTATAATATATGCGTATTATATTTTATATATATAATATATATATATAATAGTAGGTAGGCAGGCAGGTAGGTACAACCTGGGGGCGGCAGCGATCCAGAGAAGTGATCGGTGGTGGAGGGAGAGTGTAACGAGGGAGACACAAATCGTTTATTTGTGACCGAAGGGGTGGTTGTGGTGGATAGGGGATGATTTGTTTTGACGCCAGGTGCCCATGGTAACTGGATTACATATAAACGGCCGTGGTAGGATCGCGTGCGACGAACGGTTTTTCGACGCTGGCACCCTCCCCTTGTGATAACCCCCCTTTCACACTCACCACCTCCACTTACCAACATCAATTCTCCAACACCCACATATGCGTCCAATGATACAATGTATATGCGTACTGTGTATACCTATATACCTGTGAAAATGCGGCGCAGCTAGGATGAAACATGTGAAAGCCGAGCACGTCGTCGCACGTGCTTGGTTAGTCTTTCTCACAAGTTTTATTTCAAAAATCTGACATGTGATCTATTTATGTCACTCTACAAACGGGTTGCCGGTCGCACGGTGAGAAAAGCAATTCCATCACCACCGCCCCTATCACCCCTCACGTTACGCACGCTAAAGTTTCGCTTAAAAACTACATCGCGCGTAGGTATAATGTTCGTACACGTAAGGAATATACAGGTAGTTGCTGCGGTAAGTTTAATAAAAATTGTACGTCACGGGAAAAGTTTATGAATCCGGTTTTTATTACATATGGAATCATGGTTTTTTTTTTTTATATAATTTATTTTTTATGTTTATATAATATAATATATACGTACAACTGATAATTCATAAATAATAAAACATTCATACCATCCAGGCAAAGACCGCTGTGTACACAATAATAAATAATTTTCGTCCGGTTAATTAAAGCAAAACCACTGAAAGACCGTCGGGATAAAGAAGACGAACAAATGTGTAGAAGAGAGTGAGTGAGAGGGAGACGGGGAGCAGGATGAAAAGGGTATGCATACAGACCGAAGAGTTAGAGGTAATAAACTAGGCTCGTTAGTTGTCGTTTTAAGGTGGGGCGCCGATGGGTTACGATTTGTTTGGGATGTAAATAAGCCATCACCAGCGGGCGGCCGATAATTTTTATCATTATTTATTTATTTGTCTTTTCGTTATTTATTTACTATATGGATTTATTGCGCAAAGCACACACCGCGCGATTTGCTTTTTTCAGGGTTCTTTTTTAACGAACATGGAGCTCCAGTGAAAAGAAAAAAATGCAATAGATCACTTATTATTTATTTTTCATAAAAACCAAAAAAGATTTACATATTCCCACGCCTAATTCTAATGATTTTATAGTTAAAAATAAATAAAATTATACGTTTTGAATGCCTTGAATAAAGACACTTAACATACTAAAATAAATACATACAAAAAGAGTTTTATTATTTCACTCAAATTCGATCACATTTTATTTAATAGTTATTAAAACCTCATATTCTAAAAAAAAACACTAAAAATAGTTGTTATGTTTTCATCTCGGATCTTTAAAAGATCTTTTTAGTTTTACAATTTGAATCCTCTAACATGTGTAAATATTTTTCAATCGATAATGTAACATGAACTGAAAAATGTTGGTGGGCGCGATAAAAAATTACAAAATTCTTTATTATTATTTAGGATATAGTATATGGAAAATATAATCATGTAGATGAGATATAAAATATAAATTTATTAATACTCATAAAAATTAAATTTTTTGTGAACCATTCTACCAGTCGAGATTGTTTCGATTTTTAATTGTTGGCTATAATGTTAAGTAACTTGAATGATTTAAATCAGATTACCTATTACCATCATATAAAAAACAATAAAGGATGGATAAAATGCACAAACGGATTAATGTTCCTAGCTATTTTATAACGTCATGCCTCGAGTAATTTGGATAATTTTGACATTGGTATGTAAATATCGACTAGATAACCGTTAACTTAAAACACATGACAAAGAGTAGATTTACACTCGTTTCGATTTTATTAGGGTTAAATTGCAAGGAAAGCATAGAAAAATCTGATTAAAATGTTTATGTTGTGAATACCGGTTTTAAATTTGTAGTCTATACGTTCGTATTATTTATACAAAATAAATCTCGATAAATATGTATATTGGGCAATTCGCCAAATAACATTTTATAATGTTTTCAATTAACATTTTGTGTAATTCGTGATATAAAGTTACGATATGAAGTTATATGGTGTTACATTGAAGATCTAACCAACTTAACCTGCACGTAGTCTAATCTTTATGTGTATGTATATAATGCCTATATGTACTGATCAAAATAAAAACGTTGTATTTATGCGGGACTTATTTAAATTCCAAATAAAATGTTATAGCAACGAGACATATTCTATAGCTAATGATGCACGCGTGCATATTGTGTGTATAAGCGTTGAAGTATAGATAAATATCAGTATCAAATTGAATCATCACACTAGGGTGTACTTACTAATATAATAGGTAGTCGTTATACGGATGACTGACATAATTTCTACTACTCATGGTGTGATTAATAGCATTTTAATGTTTTATATTTTTTTTATAGTTACTATGCACAAGTCCAAAGAAGAACAAGCCAATATTACCAACTCCCAGTATCAGCGTTCCAGGACGTGTCCGGAGCCACATCATTTGTATTTGGACGGAGACATGTTCTTACAAGTGAATAATTAAATGCGAAATTTAATCATGAAAATACAAAACGATTCTAATATAAACTCTAATTATTACCTCATACAGGCATTAAACGGCTTTTTGGTGATGCTCACCTGTGACGGGGAGGTTTTCTTTGCGACACATACCATAGAAAATTACCTTGGCTTCCATCAGGTAACTTAAATGTATTAGATTTTTTTTATGTTTAAATATGAATGATGTACATTAAGCTTATGTTAAAGCCGATAATCAATAGATTTATTAAAATTGTTGGTATAAATGTATAATAAACAATAAACATGTGTACTGAAAATTGAAAGTAGGTACCTACATAATATTATAGTAACATTTCAACAGCTGCGTCTGTGCTCTGTATGCACGTGGGTACAATATAATGGGTCATGCAGATGTATTCTAACAAAAAAACCTACCTATATACTTTTATTGTATACGCATTTATCATATCATATATTATACCAATATATTATATACCAATGTGGCTATGTGTATAAAAGACACTTTCATTATTATTGTTATTTTAATTATGTTTTATTATGGTACTAATTTTTAACTGACAAATTAATTGAACATTTATAGCGCATATGTATACAACATTTGTATACAAAGCAATATTATTAAAGCATAACTTTCGTCAAACGAGAGACTCAGGTGTATGCAATAAAGTATAGGTATATTAAAATTTACAAGCTAAATGTATTTATGTCAATTGGTATTTAAAATCACAAGACTTTTTAAATCTAACAATTGTCATTAATAACAGAAAAATGCTGAACGTAAATATTATAAAATAATATTATTACCTGACATCGTTAAAGAAACAAATATTATTAACTTACACAGTCATTTATAAATTGTATTGTCTTTAAATGCATATCCCTCTAATGTTGATGGATAATATCAGAAAATCTAACAATCGTACATATTATGTTACAAACTATGTTTATAAATTTTCCGACATTTATTGAAATATAAAATAATATTTATTTTTTACTTCTCGAAATTATTTAAAAAATAATAATAAACAGGCCACCTCCTTATCATTTAAACGAAAACCAACGAACAAAGTTTCCTAATAATCACTATCAATCGCGCCGAACTGGAGATAACGTTGTTTGGTTATAGATAATTTAAATTAATTCGTTGTTGTGTAATATAACTATAAGTAGTAAGATTTTTCTAAATTTATATCAGTTATATTTATCATAATGTGATTAAATTCGTTCGGTTTGATAATAATGAGTCCTTATCTAAACTCACTTAGGACTATTTGAACATTTTAAACATGAAAACGTCGAATTTTGTCCATTTTAAAGGTTACTAATTAAATAATTAATAAAGTTATAAATTATAATACATGAATGATCTATTATATTATGTTTCAAATATCTAACGATCAAACTACAAAAAAACATAGATAAGAAAAATTGAATGAAGCTACGTATAATATACGCGATAGAGCGAACAACCATATTTTATGAAATATATGTGTATTTTTTTTGTATTTATTTAAGTGGCCTAACTTATTCTAGATATTAATTTTATATTACATAATCGATTACTTATATCAAAAATGAGCATACTATCAGTTTTTACAACCCTCAAAATTAAAAATAGTAATCAAAGTAGGTATTTATCTTTTTTAAACCACTTTCTCGAAGAATAAAAACGATTCTAAGGTTTTAGGCTCTGTTTTGGTTATTCTTTATTAACTGCCAATAATTTGTATTATTAAACAAACTTATAATTATCTATATCTGATAAATGTAATTAACTATTTTTGTCAACACAATTAGTAAATATGATAACTTTATACATAAATCACACAGTACGCTATTATAATCTATAACAACAATAATTATGAACAGGCCACCTATTGATAGTACCCTCCACAGTAGAATTTATTTTATTCAATCAAAATAATAATTCAAGGACCATCAATTCAAAATTTGAATAAGGCATGGCCTATAAGGTATTCGAATTAACCAACGTTTAACAATACTCAGTTTGTGCTATTTATGCTATTTATTCTAGTTAATCATGAAAATATTGTACACCTAATATTATTTTTATTGGAATGATAATTTAGCTATAAATTATAATATGATGTGAGTTTTTATTAAATATAATTTTTTTTTTTTTAAATATAGAAATTTGAAAGGTTAGGAAAAATTAAAGAAATTGTAGTTTGTTTTTATTCGTGATACAACTTCAGCTGCTAAGGTTATTAACTTGCAACAAAAATGAAGGTATTCAGTTACATATAAATGATACAATAGTTTCTTAAATTAGTTAAATTGTAGTTTATTAATGACATATTAGTATATTAGTATTTACATTTATAGTGCCGAATTATTAAATATATTAAGTATATTTAATTTAAAGATATCATATTAACATGGATTAAATGAAACGTGTTTGAATAATGTCAATGTTCGTGTTATAAACTAGTTAAAAAAAATATAGACATTTTATCACATTTTCAAACACTGTTGATCTACTTTTCTACAAGATATAAATATTCACATTGAATTTAACATACAATTATACAAAGTAAACACAATTTGAACATATATTATGTCGGTACTTTTTTGGAAACTGTCATTGATTTTCAATAATACTAAAGCCTAATTTTGGAAATTATTTACTGATTTATATCTTATTTTTCCTCGATAACAGGTAAGAGGTGGGAGTAATCAAAGGGAAATTAGAGAACATGGTGTGGTAAGTGAACCATGTTTCCTGAAACTTTGTGCGCATTTTAATATTAACCCGGTAATTATTATTACTCACCATTCCAATTGTAATACTTTCTACTTTTTGATATAGATACATTAAATTATAAAATATCATTTTTATTCTATAACTTAAGTGAACCGATATTTTACGATGAATTAATATGAATGTGCATATGCATGACGACCAGACGCGGATCCATAAAAATTTAACAGGGGGTGCTCAAAAAAAAAATTGTTACACCTTACTATTTATTTAAATATTACCATTTTCTATTTGATTTATTAGTGCTAACTTTTTTTTCATAATAATTGTTATCGGTGTTTTCCGCCGTTGGCGCGTGTCGTTATACACACGAGTATACTTCGAAAACAATAATTAACAATAATAGTTATTATTGTCGTATAGTGACGGCGATAACAAAAAGCACCGAAATCATTATTATTATTAATTTTATTTTGAAAAATAACAAATTATATAATTTATAATATAAATTTATTTTGTTGGTATCTAGATGACAGGGGGTGCCTGGGCACCCATAGCCCCCCTCTGAATCCGCGCCTGATGACGACAGTATTAAAACCTACATTCTGCCAACCTATACCACATAATAAATGTATAATAAATAATAGTAATAATAATAAAGGTATAATAAATGTTAGATTTTAAAAAATCTTTTAACTATAAACAATTTGTTGAGTAAAAAAACTAATAATAAATAGTAAATATTATTTACAAGCTCAGTATTAAAAAAAAAAAAAAACAGAATATTTATATTATAGCTACTATACATTTAGTGTCGTGCTTTGTGGTATATTATGCGCATGATGCATATTTAAGTCTGATGCTACAACCATAGTATGGTTAAACAATCAACTCCGTAGTGCTCGCTCTACTATAATGATTAATGAGTAATGGAATTGTCAATGCAATATAAAAAACATAATTGTGTATTTAAGGTATTTTTACTTTTGTTCTATGGTTTAAGGTTTTATTCATAATTACTGACATTTATAATTCGATTTTAAAGTGTTAGTTTCGACATTCTTCCTCAAAATATCCATGTTGTTGTCATTTTATATCACATGAATATTATGTTCTTATTATAAAGCTATCGTTTGATTTAAATTCACAGTCCGACATTGTTCACCAGTCAGTTTACGAACTAGTGCATTCCGAGGACCGAGAGGAGTTGCAGAGACAGCTCATGTGGAATTCTGCCATACCCACGGAACCGGGGTCGCCGTCTCCGTCCATCACATTGCACGAGGCCTTGCACCCGGATAACGGCCGTCTGTTGCAACGTAGTTTCACCATCCGTTTCCGGTGTCTGTTGGACAACACTTCCGGTTTTTTGGTAAAATAAATTTACAACAACTACAATAATAATAATAATAATAATGAATAACACATAATTTTATATAATATAACATATTTATACAATTACTAATTATGTACAGTCCCATTTTTTCATGTCTTCTTCATTTATGCAATAATACGACAAAAATAAATGTAACTTTTTTTTATGGATAGAGACTAGACGTCCGTGGAAGGATAAAAGTAATTCATGGCCAAAACCGCAAGTCAGATGAACCACCACCATTGGGCCTTTTCGCGCTATGCACGCCGTTTGGCCCACCGTCTTTACTTGAAATACCGCACAAGGAAGTCATGTTTAAGAGTAAACATAAATTGGATCTCAGCCTAGTGTCTATGGACCAAAGGTTTGTGTCATCTTATTTTCTATAATTTAATTTGTACATAGATATATTTCATTTATATATTTTAAAATTCTAATCATAATATTACACCGCTTTATTTTATTTTATGCGTTTGTTATATTATATGCAGTCCTCTAAATATATATACTATCTGATATGGTATACTATATATTATTAAATTCATTTTTAAAGCCTCATCTGATGTATGCATATTTTTAAAATTTAAATTTACTCTCTTCACAAATTATTTGTATAGGTATAATTTAAAAAGATTATTTAACATAAAACTTATATATTAATATTCCAATATTATATTACTTATACAGAGAAATTGTTTTAACATTTGTTAATATTCAATTAAGTTTTGAAAATATTTATTTACATAATTCAAAGTCACAAAAAATAAAATCAAAGTTATTTTTAACTTTATTTCATAGTTGTTATTACTTTGTAAGCTTTTTAATTTTATGATTGACAATATAACATAGGTACATTTTAGACTTTAAGCAGGGATCCTCCGCGTGTATTTTTAATTTTGAGGGTAAATAATCTTACAACATATTCTGCAACCAGAGACCTAAAGATTTTTTCTGCATTGATATACAAAATAACAAAATCAAAAAATTACACTACCTCCGCTTAAAATCTTAAAGATGAATGATTGTGTTTCTATTAAAATTTAAAAATTATATCTGAAAACTATGTCCCTACCTAATTAGATAATAATAATAATACTAAAGAATTGAAATTTTTATTAAATAACCATATTAATATTTTTTAGCATACCTACTATAAATATATTTTGACACTTTTGATCTACTTATAGACATTTTAAATCGTTTAGTTTTTTTTTAGTCTTATGTATTATTTGATTTCTCTTTTAGATTACGGTCTAAAATATCAAAAAAATACAATGTCATTACTTCTTTTATAACTGTTTGAAGTTCAAACACGCTAATACTTTGTGAGATAATATAATTTTGTAGTTCCGCATTATATAATATTAATCATGACGATTTAACACACGATTGAACATAATTTTTTTTTCAGAGGCAAGTTATTATTAGGTTATTGTGATTCCGAACTCGCCAATATGGGAGGATATGACTTAGTCCATTATGACGATTTAGCGTACGTGGCCAGCGCCCATCAAGAATGTAAGTGTTTTTAAACTGGATATTTCATATTATACACATCAATACCTATAATACTTCATAAAATATTATGATATAATAATAAATACCAAATACCTACCTCAGATGCAGATGCACATATTGCTTGTTTCTCACTTAGTCACCGCCATAATCTAAATTTATAATTATTGTATAGGTATAGATATATAATGTACAGTTACATATAGTATTTGCTATACTATGTGTTCCGGAGGGAAGTGACCATCCGCCGTCATATGAAAGTAAACCTAAAATGATGAAAAAAAAATAACTTTAAAGTGGGGGTCTAACTCTATTATTTGTTAAGTTATGGGCAAATTTCAGTTTTTTTACCTTTATGTTTCTCCGAAACTTTTCAACATTTTAACATAATTTTTTTTTAATTTTAAAGCAATTTAATTATCCTATCAACCAACATATGCAGTTAAACCAGAATTATGTAAATTATTATTATTAAATTGAAAAAAGTAAATTTTTTTATCAAAAGTTGGATTTTTTAAAAATAAATCTCGTATTACTCAAAATAATTCAATATTTAGTGTGAGTTTTTTTTTATGTACATTATTCTACTGAATAATGCCTAGACTACCTTATAAGTTTATATAGTATAGCTAGGTATCTATAATTCACATAACTATAATCCACATCTATGATAATTTTTGCTGGAATAAATAACATATTAGTTTATATCGTCCAAAGTTAAAAAATAAATATTCAAAATCACGATGAATATTTAACTATGATGATGTGTTTTGGTCTATCACTACAAAATCACACTATTATACTATATTTAATAGTAACAAAAATAAAATTCATAAGCATGAATAAATTTTTAAACGAGTTTAAAAATGTTTAAAATTGTTTAATCTCTTTAAAAAGCCCGTGCAATTACTTTAATTCGAAATGTTTTTGTTTTTTAGTGTTAAAGACTGGAGCATCGGGAATGATTGCCTATAGGGTTCAGACCAAACCGGGCACGTGGCAATGGCTACAGACTAGTTCTAGACTAGTTTATAAAAACTCAAAACCTGACTTTGTGATAGGCACGCACAGACCTTTGATGTAAGTATCTATATAATATATTAACTTATAACGACAACGTATATATATCCTGTGACCGGCGAGAGAATACTCCGATCCCCCCCCCCCCAGAACCCTGCCATCATCGAAACCTATTCCCCGATGGCAGCGTGTCATATAGGGATGCGTAGAAGACCGATTTTCGTCGGTTCGTGAAATGTTCTCTCGCTGGACAGAGTGTAGGTACTTACGCACTAATTTTCGGTTGAGCGTAAACGCTATGCAAACACCACGCCTATGCTGAACGCTGCGGACCAACAATGTATTATAATATAGCACCGTTTTTCTGCATTCCCCCGGTATACAGGGAAGAAGAAGGCCGCGATCTGTTGGGTAAGCGGACCATGGATTTTAAGGTCAGTTACTTGGACGCGGGACTGACGAATAGTTACTTCAGCGATTCGGAACAGCTGTCCGGCTCGTTGACGACGTCCACCACCGCGACGTCCACCACCGGCGCCGGAACAACCGGGTCGCCCGGTCAAACGCAACCGTCGCAGCCTAGACGCCGATACAAAACGCACCTACGAGACTTTCTGTCTACATGCCGGACGAAACGGAAACTGTCGGCGAGCACCGCGACTCCGGCACCGACTGTGGCGGCAACCGTGGCCATCGATTATCCGGCGGCCGTTCAGGCACCTTCGGCGCACACGGCACCGCCGCCAACCGCCGACGTCCTTTACACGAACTTAAACACGGCGGCGCTGTATTCGGCCGGACCGTACAATGGGGCAGTTGTCGCTGATAACGGTGGATACCACCAGACGAATTTCCATCAGACCCTCTACGACACTCGAATACCGTACCTGACGGCCACAGACAACCTGTTCCAATATAGGTAAAGTATAATGTTTAGTAAAAATTGAGTTTATAAAAAAAAAAAAAACCAAAAGGTTTTATATTATAGACATAGTGTATAAATTAATACATTTATCTATGGATTTATGTGACACATATACCTAAAACATCATATAAATAATTAAACACCATACAATAACTACACCTATGTAGAGTAGGCATATTATCTAACTAGGTACAAGGTAATTCGCTCAGTATGATCACTCCTTCCATTTTTGTACGTCGATAATGTTATACAAATTCAGATTTTTAAAAGTCTGAATACACCTAATAGATAAAAATACTATATTTTTGCATACTAATAAGTAATAGTTTATTAAAATTTCCCAAATGTAATATATTTTATATGCTTTGTAAAACCATTATTAAGAACTATTACCCTTAAATACATAAACTTTAATTACTCAAAAACTACGCATTCTAAAATTTAATTTAAGTACACCAAAATTAATTTATTAATAAAAAGTAATAAGTGTTAACAGTAAAAGCAAGAGGTTTTCATTCGAAAAAATAATTTGTATCGCCACAGACCACACATTAAAACAATCTACAAGTTTTTAAAAATATATTTTTTAAGAAGGTCTACTTAAAACTTATAATAATCAAAATTCGAATAAATTCAAAAAGGATAAACGGGAAGGAATGTTAACAGACTATATTGTATATGACATACTTTTTTTTTTAATTTGCAGGCCTTTGGGCAACTACTACACCGAATACCATACACCGGCCACTACACCATACATGGGCAATGGATTTTTAGACATTAGTCCCAGGGGACCCGTACAGTGTGGTCTGCCCACATACGATCAGCTGACCACGGTGACTGTGGGTGGCAGGGAATGCGGAGACAAGTTGTACGGATCGCCACCAGTGGTGTCGATGGATCATCACCAACAACAACAGCAGCAGCAGCAGCAGCACCTACACCACCACCATCACCACCACCAGCAGCAGCAGCAGCAACAACAGAGCGGCGAAGACAACATAGGAAAATGTCATATGGACACCTCTACAGCCGCCGCCGCCGGTTTACCGTACCTGATACCATTGTGCGACGTTCAGTTCCGCACGAAGAGCTCCTCGCCACCGGTGCCGAATGGTCTGAAAATCGAAGACTCAAAATCTGAGTACGGAATGCAATCGTCTGATTCGGATGTCCCCAGGCAAACGGTACTCATGTGGGGCACGTGTGTTGGGGACTCTTCGTCGTCGTCGCCGCCCAACCAATCGCCGGGCGGCGGCGGCAACGGTGTTAATAATAGTAACGGAGGCGGCGGCGGCGGCGTTGGCGGCGGTGTTAATGGCAGTGGCAGTGGAACGGGAGGAGGTGGTGCTGGTTGTGCTAACGGTGGTGCTGGTGGTGGTGCCAGCGTTACTGGGAATGTAGGTAGTGGTAGTGCCGGTGGTGACAGTGGTGGTGATCCGAGGACGTCACCACAGATCAACGGCCATCCACCGTCGCCGTACGTGCAGCGGAAGAAAATGTCACCACCCGCGCCGCAACAGCCACCAACCGGAAGTCCATCCGACCAGCTTTGCAAGTCACATCTACAATCGGACATGCCAGACACACCGCCAAGCCCGACGGCAGCGGCCGCAGCAGCGGCAGCCGCGTACGCTAACCACCATCACTACCATCACCAAAACCAGTATCATCACCACCATCATCATCAGCAGCATCATCTGACCGGGGGCCCTGAGGTATGGACACCCCCGCACGCGCACCCACCACCACCACCACCTCCACCGCACCACTTCTATGCTTATCACCACCACCAGTGAGTGTTTTTATTTTTGAGCACAGGCATGCGCAATGCGATCGAATCCAAAAATCAACTCATTTTCTATACATATACCTAGTAGACATGAAAATACTTGAAACGAGTTATCAGTAACCATGCGTTTTAAATTTTTAAGTAACGATAATTTTTCTTGAAATTAATTGTTTTTAGTTTTTTTATCCGATCGCGGTGCGCATAAACCATGCTTTACCGCAATCACACGATCATTTAACACTAAACTGTATACAATTATATTTTTAAATTCTACAATAAGTAAATCGTAAATGGTAAATATTATGTATCAATATAGCTCACATAACACTTGCAGTAATACAAATGAACGACAGCAAAAATTTTTATGGTATTATTCATTCGAATGCATTTCCAGAGCTCAAAGTATTAGTTTTAAATATGCGAAAATATTATGTAGGTACATTTAATTGTATTGATAATTATAATGATTTCGATGCACAAACTTGGATCTTATCAATAGTTTGTCGATTGTTTAAACGAAAAAGCGGTATGCCTTAGATACAAAATGTACTTCAAAAGTTCAAATCGTATAAAATCTATCTAAATAGCTATAAGTTCACGTAGCTTTTATATAAATGAATAGACGTAAAGCACGTAAAAAATGTATCGCGTATAATAAAGTTATTAGTTATAGACGATAGAAATATGATCAAAAACACGTGCGTAACATTAACTGTGACATTGACCCCGTCGATTTGTATTTATTTCAGCAGCAGCAGCAACAGCAACAGCAACAACAACAACAACAACAACACCACCATCACCACCTCCACCACCAACAGCAGCACCAGCAGCAGCAGCAGCAGCAGCAGCAACAGCAGCAGCAGCAGCAGCAGCAGCATGGTCGATGCCTATCATCACGATCCGTACCACCACAACAACTACTATCATCTGTACAATCCCACTGCTCACCACCAAACCGCTGTAATGCCGGCCCCGGCTCAGTACCCGAGTCCGTCTCAGTCGCGGTTAAATCACAGGACTGCAGTCCTCTGTTGTCCATCTCGGAGGTGACCAACACGCTGTTAAACCAGTAATATTAACAATGGAAATGCGCGTACCAACCGACTCGTTTTATTAATAAAATATTAATATATTATATACAGCCGTTTGTCACACGTCTTTTTATATTATGTAGGTAACCAAGTTGTCCATATTATGTATAAGTTCTAAGCAGGACCGTATTAGTAAAGCATAGCTTTTCAACGATATACCACTTGAGTCGTATTCGGAAGAAAGGTTTTTTATTGCGCGACGAGAGTGATATTATCGCGGGGAAGCAACGATATGTACTTATCATATTATTTACGGCGGTAACAAACGGGTTTCTGACACTCTACACAACGTAGGTACGCCCATAGACATATTTAAACAACTTGATGGCCGACTTTGAAGTTAAATCGCCATATGCCTAAACGGCAATGTTTACATTTTTATGTGATAACAATATTTGATAACAACAAAAATGTGTTTACAACTCGGTAGAAAATAGTAATTTATAATGGTTTTTTCCGTTATCAATATCGTGTTATCACATAAAAATGTAAACATTGCCGTTTAGGCAAATGGCGGACAAACTTCAAAATTCTGTACAGTATTTGGGGATAGTCGGCTATCTAGTTGTTTATATATGGTCGAAGGGAACACCTCTATTATATTACTGATTTCGTCGTTGGTTCGGCCCACAATATTATGTTGATTTTATTATTATTCAAATAAAATATTATATCATTTATTACTCACTAAATGATATCATCATGAAAATAATTTCTTACTTTATATTTCTCTCCAGACTTTTGCTCTTCTATTTTAATATTATGTAATTCATTGCACAAAAACTGATTATTATCAAAACATGTTTTCGTATAAACCACTCCCTTATATTATATTTAAAACTTGTATTTTTTTCATTGTAAAATCGATTTATTTTAGTTTTTATGGTTTGTTTCTGTGATACGAATAGGCTACAATAATGATATTGTAATTTTTGTGAAACTATTCGCGCTGTGTTTCGTAGACGTAACCTAGTTTGTATTTTTACAGTAATAATTATTTTCGATCGCTTCGACATGTAAAGTTTTTTCTTATTGGACAGATCATAAGATTATACATTATAATATATACATGTATACCATATACATTACATTGCTTGTAAAAATATTGTATACATAATATTTACCTATCTATATTGAATCTTCTTAATTTATTTATTTGTAATATTTTCTTTTTTTGTTATTATTGACCCATTTGTAATTTATTTTTGTACATACTTAATTATTTATTATAAATTATTAATTTGAAATTACCAACGACTATTATTTAAAAAAAATATTATTAAGTTTGATTCAGTTTCACAATGATGCAATTGTGTTTAAAATACTAAATTTATTTTATTGTCAATTACCCTAAAATGATTACAATCTCGTACATATATTATATTGCTATTCAAAATAACGTATTGTCCTGGCACCAAAATATTACAAAATATTAAAATACTACCGATTCATTTTTCAACTATCTAGTACGCTATTTGATATCAAAAACTTTCAACTAAAAAGTTATAAAAAAATGCCAACGGCACGTAGTGTTCCCAAGCGGTCACCCATCCAAGTACTAACTACGCCCGACGTTGCTTAATATCAGTGATCGGACAAGGACTGGTGTATTCAACGTGGTATGGTCGTTGACGACTGAAATGTATTATTTTATTTTATTTACAGGTCGTATTTCTCATTTAATATTTGTATAAATAAGAAATATTGATTATTAAGGTAGTCGTCACAAATCATCAGGTTAATATTGAATATTGAATAATAATATATCTATTATAATAAATAATAGGATTCATCACTGATAAATTCGACCCACAGAGTTATCCGTAGGTACATGTTCAACTCAACTCTCAACAATATTTTCGGCCAGCAGCCCCTTATAACTTGAGCTCTCCAAAAACTACAATGTTATTTTATTGTGATATTATCCGTTTGATTTAGGCTAATTTCAATGAAACCCAATTCAGGAATCCCTTCCCTCCGAAACTCATTGCAGTAAAATTTCAATTTTATTTGTATCATGAGGTTAAAAATTAAAATTAAGTCAAATAAAATCACTTCAGAACATGAAAAATAAAATAAAGGGAACAAATTAACTATACACCACTCAACGAAAGAATATTAGAATATTATTTGAAAAAATGTATCTATAATTTTACATATTTAGTCAAAATATATTAACATTTGTCAAACAGTTTTAGTTTTTATAATCGAGATGAAAATGGTAGTATATATTAAATGGTAAATAATTTAGTTATTTCAATCACAATATTCTCATGAAATTTAGTATTATATATTGATTATAAATATTAGAAGGTATATAATATATATACTATATTAGAGGGTACCTATTTATATTTTAGGTACTCAGCAATATTATAGGGTGACTATAGGAGACAGGCCGTCTTCGCTTAGAACCATTTTTCGTATACACTGATTTTATATCACTAATTTCAAATTTTTCATTTCTATATTACAAAGACTTTTCTAGACACCTAATGTACAAAAGAGCGTTATATACTTGACCGATTTTGTTCTTATGAAAATATATAGCCGGAATATAGGTAGTACCTATTAACTATTACCTAAGGATTAAAAAAATATTTACAAACTTAACAAATCAAAGGGATTGACATTTTTGATAATATGAAATGTGAAACTAGTAATGATAAAATAAGTATATTCATTTTAAGTTCGCATTAAAAAAAAAAAAAATACTTCGACATTAAATTTATTTTGTTGTATAACGAAAATTTATTATATTGATAACAGATTAATTTGATCTCTAAATAAGATAAAATACTAAGAACTAAACGCCAACGACCATACCACGTTGAGTACATCAGTTCTCGTCCGATCACTGAAGTTAATGGCAACGTCGGGCGTAGTTAGTACTTGGATGGGTGACCGCTTGGGAACACTAAGTGCCGTTGACATTATTCTTTACTTTTTAGTAAAAGTTTTTGATACAAATAGCACACTAGATTGCTAAAAAATGAGTCAGTACTTTTTAATATTATGTGAAACTTTTATAACACACTACAGTACAGCTAAGAACTATTGCAAAATGTAATAGACTACGAACAATTTTGTACTGATCTCAATAATTTATTTTAATTTAATTAAAATAAATGCTGTTGTAAATTACTATGTACGTCATAGTTTTTATATCAATAAATAAGTAAAAAATCTATAGAACTAACATGTTAATAAGAACATGACAGTGTCATAATAGTGTCTTTGCCAGATCTGACCAGCGGACGTATAACAAAGGTAAAGTTATATATTTAACTATTTGTACATCTTAAGTTGAATATTATCTAATAAGTATAAATATATATAGTATACATTTTACCCTCAACTAACCCCATAAATCTGGACGTGATCGATAATATTTTAAGCCTTACACTAGACCAGGACAAATATAAAAATCTACAATTTTATTAAATTATAATTTAAATTTTGAATTTTAGGTTCGTTGGAATTTAATTTGTACATTTATTTTATTATATCCAATATTGATGCAAAATCAATTTTTTAATTTAACTTCAAATTTAGATACAACTATTAGATAATGTTTACTCATCAAAATAAATCGCTCGATAATCGCCGAGCAAAAATTAATATAATTTAATAGCTGCACTGATCGGAGTATGCCTTTTATTATGGCATCGTTTGAGTTTTTATTTTTCAACGAATTAATATATCATTATAAATTTATAACAACAATACACTCAAGTAAAATTATTTTGGTTTTTTGTTCCTGTAGAATACAGTTGTAGTAGAAGTATAACTTATACTTTAAACATATTATCATGATTCATGTTCTAAGTATTTATAACAAATATACTCCGAGTATTATAACGTTGCATGTATTGTAAATCACATCAGTGCAGAATTTATTTTAATATGATTTCTAAGTGCATGCACGACAAAGGAATGTATAGCAATGGAGATTCTTGCAGAAGTCAATGTTTGGATAAAAAAAAAATTCAAATACCACTTATTACTGTACCTACGAATCCTTAAAGGTTTTAAACTACTAATGTAATTATTATTATTATATTATCAGTGGTGGTGGTAATAATACAAACAATTATGTACAATTTTTAAATTTAACCGCATATACAGCCCTGTCTTAAAATTCCAATTATTAGTTTCCAATAATTTAAATTTGTGTAATGCACAATAAAATGAAAATTTACTATTAAAAGAAAGCTACCATCATATAATTGACAAAAAGTAATTCAATTTAAATAATCAATGATTTTACAAATTCTCTATATATAATTTATATAACTGTGGATAATATTGCATGCAAGTATCTAAACGAAAACAGTTAATTGTATCTTTTTCCATGCATTATTATTTTTACATTTATGTTATAGTGATATGAAAAGTAACGAGAAATGTTCAAGTTTAATCATTGATCGACATATTATAGTAAAATACATTATATAATATTACTATATTAGTGAATTTTGCATAATTTATTACATTCATAAATTATATAATAAAAACAAATTAATTTTAATGTAACCTAACAAAACTAACGTTTTATTCTTATAGACATTAAATATATATATATTAATAAATCAGGGACGAGTAATCATACTATTCCTTAAATCTCTTTGATTATATTTTACTGAATCGCTATTTGTATATAGTTAATTTAAATTAAATTAAACCACCTATACAAAACCTAACGTAACCAAAAAGATATAAATAACTTTTGTTTAAAATTAAATAATTAATAAAATACTACAACAGATTATTTTTCATAAACAAAGTGATATATATTTATCCATAACATTTTTTGATAACAATTGAATAAACAAAATAATAACCAATAATATAACAGTAAGTCTTGGTGTTTATGGAGAATATGAACTTTGATAACCCACAGACGAATCTTACATTCATACTTGTAACCAACTATCAACTAGAATGACTCATATAGTACATCACCTATAATCAGGGCCATATTTACCATTATGTAGGATAGGCAACTGCCTATGGCCTCCGTTATTAGAGGGCCTCGGATTTATATGTTTATTATTATTATTTTTTTTTTTTTAGAGTATTACTTTTTTTTAATCTAACGCATTACTCTAATTAACATATTTCAAACCCTTAATATCCCTTTTAATATCTACTCCATACTAAACACAAAATCCACTACCGCCATTAAATTAGTAATTTTCTTCATATTGGATGCTGGCTTTATTATATAATATTATAATGTAATATATTATGTTGTATAATGTGTAGATTGTAAATGTTGAGCTATCATAATTTTATACAAATAGCTAATAAAAAAAAAAAAAATATACATTTTTTATCTCTACAGGCTACAGATTTCTTGTAACTATTATTTATTAATTATTATAGGTATATAATATTATATATTTATTATCGATATTGAAACAAAATTTAACATTTCTTTTATATTATTTATTGGGGCTAGGTAAATTGAGTCTGAGATAAGTTTGGTACATTTTGAAAGCGGTAAAACGATTTATATGCATTTAAAATTTAAAAATTTTATAGTGCACATTTTTAAATTTTAAATGCATATAAATCGTTTTCACCAAACTTATCTCAGACTCAATTTACCTAGCCCCAATAAATAATATAAAAGAAATGTTAAATTTTGTTTTCAATATCGATAATAAATATATAATATTATATACCTATATTAATTAATAAATAATAGTTACAAGAAATCTGTAGCCTGTAGAGATAAAAAAAATGTATATATTTTTTTTTTTTATTAGCTATTTTTATAAAACTATGATAGCTCAACATATACAATCTATACATTATACAACATAATATATTACATTATAATATTATATAATAAAGCCAGCATCCAATATGAAGGAAATTACTAATTTAATGGCGGTAGTGGATTTTGTGTTTAATATGGAGTAGATATTAAAAGGGATATTAAGGGTTTTAAATATGTTAATTAGACTATATACACTACTGTTGACAAGGGGCCACATTTTTTATTTTGGACAGAAAATGCCTAAATCAGGCCCTGCGGCTATAATACTATCCAATTAAAGTTTATATACTATATGGGTCATTGTAGATAATAGATAGTAACAAGTATGAATGCAAGATTCATCTGGTTAACAAAGTTTATATTTGCCATCAAAACCAACTATTACTGTTATCGCCATCACCATTCGGTTATTCTCAGTGGTAGTTGGTTACAAGTGTTTTGTCCATGATTACTGAAAAACAAAACAAAAATTATTTAATTTTTATTTAAAAAATAAAATAAACATCTGCTCGGTAAATTGGTACAATACTGAATCGACTACAACTACTTAGCAAACATTTGGGCAAACGTCAACTGTAATTTGCTTAAAATTTTACGCACAAATTCAAGAATAAATAATTCTGAATAATAGGTAGTTAGGTACCATTTATTTAGTAGTTTTTGCATATTTCCCAAGTATAATAATAATAAAAAAAAAAGCGGGTAAGTCGTGGATGTCGCTCTAGGTCGCTAGGTTACAATTGAGTAACTATAATGGATGGAATTAAATTTGAATCCAATGATATTATATCATTGTATACGAAAAACGATTCTGAGCGAAGACGGTTTATCTGTCTAGGATATATTATAGATTATTAAAAATTTTCAAATCTTAGATTTAAAAAGAAAATTTTTTATGAATTTCTAGTTTAAAAAAATTTGCAAATTTTCGTGATTTTCGTGATTTTTACACATGTTGTCAAAATTCAAACTTTGAATGCTTGTAAAAAAAATTGTGCGAATATACTTCTTTTATTTTTCACCTGCTATTGTAAAAATATGTTAGGAGCCTTATATGAAATTTTAAATTCTTAGATTTAAAAAGAAAATTTTTTATGAATTTCTAGAATAAAATAATTTACGAATTTTCAAGATTTTACGTATGTTGTCAAAATTAAAATTCGAATACATGTAAAAAAAAATTGTGACTATGTATTTCTTTTATTTTGCAACTGCTATTGTAAAAATATGTTAGTAGCCTTATATTAAATTTTCAAATCTTAGAATTTAAAAAAAAACTTTTATGAATTTCTATCTAAGATAATCTGAACATTGCCGTAATTGTTACGTATATTTAGTCAAAATTTGAACTTTAAATGCTTGTAAAAAAAAAATGTGACTATGCATTTCTTTTATTTTTCAACTGCTATTGTAAAAATATATTATGAGCATTTTATTAAATTCTCAAATCTTAGAATTAAAAAGAAAAACTATTATGAATTTCTATCTAAGATAATTTAAACATTGCCGTAATTGTTACGTATTTAGTCAACATTTGAACTTTAAATGCTTATAAAAAAAAATCGTGCCTATGTATTTTTAATATTTTTTTACTGCTATTGTTACAATGTGTAAGAAACCTTGTATTAAATTTTCAAGCTTTTCTACCGAACACATAAATTTTTATCGATATTTATAGAATAAAAAACTAAAAAAATTGAAAAATTAAAATGTCAGTGAAAGCTCAAAACAAATTTAAATATTTTTAAAATTTTATCAAATATAGAAAATACCTATATAAACATTCAGTGAAAATTTCAAGTATCTACGGTTATTTGTTTTAGAGTTACACCAAAATAAAGAAATCGTTAAAAGTGAAAATCCAATGTTGTAAAAATTTAAATTTCAAATGCTCATAAAATTTAATTTGAATTTCCAGTGGACTTTTTATTTGTGATAATGATAAAGATTGAAAAACTTTTAAAAAATCTTGTATTAAATTTTCAAATCTTAGATTTAAAAAGAAATTTTTTTATGAATTTCTAGCTTAAAATATTTTGTGAATTTTTGTGATTTTTACGTATTTTGTCAAAATTCAAACTTTAAAATTTAACTATTCTTATAAAAGAAATTGTGATTATGAATTTATTTTATTTTTCAACTGCTATTGTAACAATATGTTAAGAGCCTTGTATTAAATGTTCAAGCTTTTCTACAAAACAAATACATTTTTATCGATATTAATTTAAAAAAAACTAATAATGATCGAAAATTTCAAATGCCTATGAATAGTTCAACTTAAGTCGAAATTTTTTGAAAATTGCATGGTGGATAGAATATACTTATATAAACATTTGGTGAAAATTTCATGTATCTATGGTCATTTGTTTTAAAGTTACATCAAAAACCAAAATCAATTTTGTCGAAAAATGAGTATTCGTAAAATTTCCCGTTTTCCCTTAATTTTTAGTTTGTTTTTCTTAATTATTCTAGAAAAGTATATTTTTTTTACTTTTGACCCTCAAAGGTACCAACTAGATTCACTTTCTGATCGAATGTGGTATTGAAGTCAAAAATCGAAGCATTTTTAGTGGCCCAAAACGTTATAACAGATACAAAAAAAAAAAACACACACATCATTGTAAATAATCAATACATTCATCGCTCCGCTCAGAATCTAAAAACTAATAATGTTTGTTGATAATATACAGGGTGTATTCAACATAAAAGTTAATTTACTTGTCTTAAAACATTTGTATTAAACATTATTATTTATTGAAAACATTAGGTGATAATTAGAGCGTAGTACCTAAGTTCGATACATAACATTTATTTTGGCCTGATCTTATGCAAATGTTTAGTTTTGCTTTATAGCTTGCATTTTTCAAACTATATCAGGTATATTATAAATACATAGTCGATATAAATATAAACATGCTAATTTTCTGAAAAAAGGATGTAAAAATTTTGAATGGGCGGTGTTGACGAGACATTCGTAAACAATACATAATAATTTTGTCACATATTTAGTATCTCTACCGTTAAAAAAACCTAAAGCAATTTCATAATACATACCTATTTTAATATAAATATTACAATAAGTTGAAACATATTTTGCTTCTGTCATCTTTTGCTATCTTTGGTTATTAATCTAATTAAATTTAATACTCAGATTTACTTAAAAAAACTATGTACATATGTATATAATTATATATCATCATTCCCAAAGGTTATTTCTATATAAGGGTTCAAAGAAAATTCCTCCTTCGCGCTGCTTATAAATTAAACATATTCCTTTCCACCCCATGATTACTCGCCAATTCAATGCCTTTTTTCCTTAGAAAGTCTCGCTGATCGCCGTCACTCGGCAAACATATCATTTCTATCTAATCTACTCTCCTCTAAAATTGACAGTCAGGAATCACTATCTCGCATTTCTTTTAATGTCCCCTCCCGTCGTACTCGTTCATCTGTTCCATTCCATATACCATTCTCTTCCTCAAACTACCATTTAAACTCGCCGATTATTCGTCTCATGCGTATTGCCAATACTGACCCTTCATTTCCCCCCTAAAAATCTGAGCCTCTTTTCCACAAAGCAAATTACTATTACTTATTATATTATATTCATGTATTTAAAGGGTTTGTCCCGTAATGTAATGTAAAAATAAAATAAAATAAAACAATGATAACAAACCTAAATTGCATGTGCGTTCAATACATATTTTAAACTTTTTAATTGAAATATTGAAAAGTGAAATTATACATAATATATTATAAATTATAATTTATAATACAATATATACATTTATATATATATTATGTGATATACGTACAGCATGATCTTCAAATTTTTTCCTTTTTAATGGACGTTCGCCTAATTCCAAGCATTTATTCGGTACAAGTTTCCGTTTACGCTAAACAATAGAATATCAAATTTCAGTAATTAAGTATACCTACTATACCTATACATTTATAGTAGTATAGTTAATAACAATAATAATTGTTTTACATGTATATTCAAATTAGTAGCTGGTTGATCTTCAAATTTTTTCCTTTTTAATGGACGTTCGCCTAATTCCAAGCATTTATTCGGTACAAGTTTCCGTTTACGCTAAACAATAGAATATCAAATTTCAGTAATTAAGTATACCTACTATATACATTTATAGTGATATAGTTAATAACAATAATAATTGTTTTACATGTATATTCAAATTAGTAGCTGGTTGATCTTCAAATTTTTTCCTTTTTAATGGACGTTCCCCTAAGTTCAAGTATTTAGACGATTTGATAGATATAATTTTCCGTTTGCGCTAGATATATATAAGAATATCAAATTTCAATTATTAATATACCTATTATATAGATTTATAGTAAAAGCAATATAGTTAATAACAAAAATAATTGTTTTACATGTATATTCAAATTAGTAGCTGGTTGATCTATAATTTTTTTCCTTTTTACTGGACATTCGTTTAGTTCAAAGAATATATTAGGTAGAATTTTCCGTTTGCGCTATACAAGAATATCAAATTTCAATAACTAAATACACCCACTATATAAATTTATAGTAATATATAGTTAATAATAATAATAATTGTTTTACATGTATATTCAAATTAGTAGCTGGTTGATGTTCAAATTTTTTCCTTTTTACTGGACGTTCGTCTAAGTCCCCGCATTCATTCGGTACAAGTTTCCGTTTGCGTTTGCGCTATACAAGAGTATCATATTTCAATAATTAAATTTAGAATATACTCCATTATAATAATGTAATAATTATTAAAATAATTATTTACATGGACTTTTAGAACAGAAGTAAATATTTTATTATCGAATTTCCTTATTTTTAATGGTGGATCATTGAAGATACTTAGATTAATTTCGATTTTTTATTCAAGCTGAGATCATAAACACGTCAGAAAATATTAGTTTTATACAATAAAATTTATACTTAATAAATAATAATAGTTACGGTTGCCAGATTTTGATATCACCAAACCGGGACATCGTATTGAATAACCTATTTTTTACTAAATTTATATTTATTAATAATTAGCTTAATATTGATATTTTTCCGTTGAATGAATTTAGATGGCATATTACGATAATCATAAAATGATTATTATATAATATAATGGTAACGTGTACAATATTAGTCTTGTGTTTTGTTGTTAAATAATACAATATTAGTGATTTTTCTCAAATTCTATTATAACCAGGATAAACTTAATGACTGGCCGAGACACCGGGGCATGTCGTTAAAACCGGGACGAATGGCAAGCCTAATAATAGTATACAGGATTTATATTATCTGTAATACAATAAGAATATAACACAAAGAATTATGTTTTAGAGGAAAGTTTAAAAAATTTTAAATTTTACAATTAATGCAATTACTTTTTATTTTATGTAGTTAAAAATAATTATATTAAACATGACGTATAGTAAGAAGAGTTTCATATCAAATGCATAACTTCAAAGTTATTAATTTGCAATTGATAGTCGATGTGGCAATTAATTTTTATTTAATATTATGCACGTATGTATAATATAACATGAGCATTACGTACTGAATCATTCACGGTATATTTTTTTTCAAACAACTTCTGTTCTAGGAGCCATTTTACTTCAAACACCGAAAAACTATTCAGTATATATTTAGACATTATACGACTGATGCGTGTACTGATATATGTGCTACTACAAACTTTAAGTTAGATGTAACTAATGTTTAGTAAAGCTGCAGAGACGACAAAAAAATGCGTTTACAAATACTAAAATGTTATGTTTATTTTAATGTATGTGTACAATTTTATAATAACATATTGAATAATATTGAATACACCATGGTTACGTATAAGTAGATTTAATTAATTAGCACGGTGCTATACCTATACGAGCAACCACACACTGCATGCGTAGTATTATACAGAGCACTATTTAAATTGGATGTGCAAACATTTGGTTTCTATTTTATTTATCTTTTTATACCTACTTACTTCCGAGTCTCGTAAATCATAAATAATAAGACAATGGTGAGTTCAGGACCGGGTTAAGAGTTAACCCGGCCTGGAGCTTAGTATATTCCAAAGGGCACTTAGTCCTTACAATATTTATTACCAATAAGTGAATTTTAAAAAATGATACAAGGTAATTGATTGCACAGAAATATCTTTAAACATTTTTAATATTTGTCAATTTTCATTACATGCTATTAGACAATATAATTCTTTAAATGTCAAATTATAAATATATAATATTTTAAAACTAACCTTATAACAGTTACAACCTTATTTTCTCTTTTTTATCTTTACTCTATTACTCCGCAATAATTTCATCTGTATTTATTTCTTTTAATAAAGATCTCTCTATGGTCATTAATGCTAAAGCGTTTAAGCGTGAATTTTTTATGGTAGACCTCAATTCGTTCTTCACACTTTTTAAATCGTTCACAATCAACGAAGTTATTGGGGTGAAATATTTATTATTTATTTTTTGTACCCCCCCCCCCCCCACCATGAAAATAATTTTTATACACGCTACTGGTGAAGTGTTGTGCCACGGTTTCGGACATCATAGTGGTGATTGCTTTGGACGAACCTGTCTTCGAATTTCAGATGATGAGGCGAACCAGGTCACGAGCAGAAGCAGTGCAAGACTGACCAAAATTGGTGTATTGCGTGAGAGAGAGCGGGTATTTGAGCATACCTGCAGTAGTCTCAGTGACTACCAGTTTGGATTCCGCCTGGGAAACTCGACCAACGACGCTCTGAATTTCGTTATTGCGCAGTTGGAGAAGGCAGCCAGAGTCCCAAATCGAAAAAGGGATTTTGGTGATGTACAATAGTATTTGACATTGACGTAAGGAATGCCTTCAATTCGGCCCATTGGTTAACTCATCGATGAAGCACTTCGACGACGTAGGTCTCCGAAATACCTAGAATTCGAATTCTGCGGTCTTATATGAGTGGCCAAACTCTACTGGTAGACAGCGAAGGTGGAGTTCTTATAAGGATAGAACATAGGAATATCGATTTGTGTCCCGCAGGGTTCTCTCATTGGACCATACTTGTCGCATATTTTAATTCATCCTCCGGTCTCAAATACCTATGGCTCGCTACCAGACATTTAATCAAACCAAATGCTAGTGTTACACCTCCGTTAAAATCGGATAACGTCTACCTAAGCTTAAACAGCGAAAAATGTGAAATTTTCGCCAAAACTTTAGAAAATAATTTTGCACATTGTATTCGTGTTGCATTACCAAACAAAAAACACCCAGGACACGATCTCATAACAAATGCCTTATTAAAAAAAATCCCAAAAAAGTAATCACATATTTGTCTATTTTATTCAATGCATTAATAAAAATCAGCCATTTTCCAACTGAATAGAAAATAGCCTCAATTATAATGATAAAAAAAAACCTGAAAAAGATAACACAAACCCTAACAGTTATCAGCCCATAAGTCTACTATCTTCAGTCTCAAAAATATTCGAAAAAATAATATACACCAGATTAATAAAATATCTAAATGCAACCGAAGCCATTTCGTATTATCAATTTGGTTTTAAACCAAAACACTCAACTACTCACTACTTGTGTTGTCAACAAGTCGATCCCCACGATAACAACAGCGTCATCTGTCGTCGTTATCATTAACTTTTGACGAACACATGAAAAACTAGTCACCCGTGTCTCTGATTATTTTCTCCACTAGATAACTCTGCTGTATACTCTACGTTTTATCAATATTCACCTGATACGTTGCATGTATAGGACTTTTAAGTCCATTAACGTTTTTTGGTGTTCACGACAGTGCCGTATTTAGGGATTTGTCATGTGGGGGATCTAGAAAATTCCGATAATTCCCCCTCCCCCCCATTACTCTATATTCAGTAATTATACCATATTTATAAAACATTTTAATATTTTTGAGTTTTTAATTATTTATTCCATATAATATATATTTATATATCATCAACTTCATAATAATAATAAAACCATAATTAACTAACAAATTACTTATATAAACTGTTCACTAGTAAAATAATAAACTTTCTGACATACTTACTACTTAACTACTTAGTTAATTATTCATGATTACAACAATATAAAATTTAACTTTATATTTTAAGTGTTATAAAAAATAAACACGAGAACGTACATGAACTGCTAACTATTTATTGTAAATTTAAATAATATTTTATTGTAATAAAACAAGATAAAAAAACAAAATCTAACCGCCAAGAAGTTAGCTATCGACATTTCATCAATAATTGCATCCACATTGATGGGTATGTTCCGATGAATAGGCATAACAAATCAACCTCCGTCATCGTTATTACTTATTACTTTATTAGTTATTTATTATCTCAGCTATCATTTAGTTAATTTGAATAACACTAGAGCGTTTATTCAATAATCAAGAACTTGATATTTTTAAACGATGTTCAGTACTAAGTTGATAACAAAAAAAATCATAATATTAATCATAGACTATGATATTCATTGAAAATGTTACTGAAATTACTGTAACTGAAACTTCAAAAATTGTTTATAAAATCCTTCGTTTCGTATGAAAAAAAATTAACATGTACGAGATATGAGTCAATATAGGACTATAGGAGAGGTCCGGACCCCATGGACCTCTCCCACATTCGTTAATACGCCGCTGGTTCACGACGAATTGTACAGTGAAATTAAGCCAGTTCACCACAACTATAGATGTACTCGTAATTTGTAATACGTATCTGTGAACTGTGATAATAATATAAACACTTAATATCTATCATTTTGTGGTTCATTCAATCACACAGATGAAAGACATAAATTATATAACTAAAATTATGACAAAATATTGGTAATATAGAACCTACTTATAAACAGGAGTGGATTGGATCAACAGATACTTGAGAATTTTTCACAGTAGGTACTTCTTATTTTATGCCAAAAAAATTATGAAGATTTTTAAAAAAATTTCCAGGACATTTTTTTCCCTACATAGGCATATACGTGAAATGAAAAGTTATTGCTTTAAAAAAAGCATCCTCTAAATCAATTTTTTTTTTGTGACCTGCAACTATTATATAGCATTTAACTAGCATAAATTATTCTGATCTATATCGAAAACGTTTTTATACCAAAAATTCAATTTTTTAAATAAACTATTAGAAAATAAAATGAATTATCGGCATTGCGTGTAGCAATAAGGGTAAGCCCCTAACGTCTGCGTACGCCTATTTTGTGAGTGACTATAGCTGTGATAGTTTACCAACATGGCGACATGTACCTATTTATTAAGAAAACAATAAATTTGTGGGAAATTTGTCGTAAGAAGGATTGTAATTATTTTAGATGTCTATAATTGAAGTACTTAATGTTATTTTAGAAAGTGACTTTTAAAGACAACACTACTGCAAGCAGAGAAAAAAGTTATTTAGAAAATAAAAATATGTAGGATTAGTAGGAATACAGATTTTTCGTGTTCATTTTGTTTATATTGTACATTGAATGAAAGTAAACAATGAGATTTTATTCTTATGGACTTATGATATTGGAAATATATATTCTATACTTTAATTTTTTTCTGCATGTACTATACTAAATAATAAAAAAAATATTAAAATAATCGACTAATATCAAATCTATAAAAACATATTGTTACTGAAAAAGCTTATTAGTTATTAAATACAAAAATCATAACACTAATAATTTAAATTATTCACATTTATATTGTTAGGTTACTCTTAATATTATAAATTTCTAGATTTGTAAAAAAAAATGAATTATTCCGATTAAGTCGGTTACTTAATAGTATTTTCTCGCGCCGAATTTTCTTCCCAATTCATCCTTGCAGGTTAGGTTAAGCATGCTTACAACTAACAAGTTGAATTTATTTTACTCTTCACAACATGAATGAACCCATTTTAAAGGATCTAACCTAATCATTTTATAATCATTTCATAAAATTTAACACTAATATTTCCATAAGTTTTGCTTCAAATAGCTATAGAGGAAATTTGAAGCGTCATTATAGGAAACATGTTTTGAGTTTTAAATTTTTATGAAATCGCGTAATGATAACGATTTATCCTCAAACTAGGTATATGTATATCTATTATACGATAGTATAAAGTATTATGAATTATGATAACTACATGCAATGTATTTGGAAAAATTGATCAACCATGCCTCATTCAAAATGCGTCCTAATTGAAAAATAATTTATTTGTTTCAAAATAGAATATATGACAATATTTAAATATAATATATCCTAGGCTGACAAATCATCTCCGTTCAGAATCGTTTTTCGTATACAATGATACCTATCATTGCATTCAAATTTAATCCCATCCATTACAGTAACCTACGGTACAGCAGAGCGACATCCACGAATTACCCGCTTTTTTTTTTTTGATTGTTAGAAATTCAAAATACAGCTTTTTTTTAATTTTTAAAAATCAAAAAAAAAACGATAGTGTTTTTTTTATTATTTCTATTGTAGGCCATTTAAAAAGAAAGCTATGTCATATTACATTGAAAAAAAAAACTGCACTACATTAACTGCATTATTCTGAATTCTGAATTCCAATTAATTTAAATAATAATGTAGTACTTAGGGCCAGTTGTACCGTCTCTGATTAAAGTTAACCGGAGTTTAATCGGCCGAATTTGCACGGTTAAATATCTGTTATCAGTTGATTAAGCGTAATCGAAGTTAAACCGTAGACGGTACAACTGGCCCTTAATGTATGATATTCGTGGATTGTGTGCGGTAATAATTAAATATTAATCTGTGCTGATAATGTCCAAACGTTATAATAATTTTAAAAAAACAGTAATAATATATTTTTAGTATTTAATATAATTAAAATAAATTATAACCTTATCAACGCCAACGACCATACCACGTTGAATACACCAGTTCTCGTCCGATCACTGAATTTAAGCAACGTCGGGCGCAGTTAGTACTTGGATGGGTGACCGCTTGGGAACACTACGTGCCGTTGGCATTTTTTTTCTAAATTTTACATTCATATTATTATATAAGTGCCTAAAAACCAAAAACGATTTTTACTGACCTCAGTTACCTTTAAAATAATTAATACTTTTAAAAAAATGTATGGTTTTTTTATATACCAAAAATTATATTGTATAGTTCCAATTTTTCAGTTTTTACATCTAGTAATTCATAATTTAAATCAAAATATCTCATAGGTACAACGCCAAAAATCTAAAAAATTATACAGAACGCATTATTAATTATTGATATTTTCGGTTAGAAATTATTCGAAATTAGATATTTAATCGAAAAATAAAGATCTTAAAGTTATAACTTATTTTGCCGTAATTAAAAATATTATTATAATGTAGATTGACTGACGGATCGTCTCAGCTCAGAATCGTTATTTGTATACAACTATACAATAGTATTATATCATTGAATTCAAATTTAACTCCATCTATTACATTAACCCACTGTAACCTACTTTATATTACAGCTATAAGTGTACAGCAGAGCGGTTCTCGCCATTTTTTTAAACAATAACTATTAAAAAAAGCGGGTAAGACGTGGATGTTGCTCTCCTATACAGTAGGTTAAAAGTGGGTTACTGTAATGGATGGAATTAAATTTGAATCCAATGATATTATATGATTGTCTACGAAAAACGGTTCTGAGCGTAGACGGTTTATCTGTCTAGGATATATTATAGAATATAGATTATTAAAAATTTTCAAATCTTAGGTTTAAAAAGAAATTTTTTTATGAATATCTAGCTTAAAATAATTTGCGAATTTTTGTGATTTTACGTGTTTTGTTAAAATTCAAACTTTGAATGCTTATAAAAAAAATTGCTATTGTAACAATATGTTAGGAGCCTTGTATTAAATTTTCAAGCTTTTCTACCAAACAAATAAATTTTGATCGATATATTAATTTTAAAAAAAACTAATAATGATCGAAAATTGCATATGCCTATAAATAGTTAAACTTGAGTCGAAATTTTTTAAAAATTGCATGGTGGATATAGAATATGCTTAATATATAAACATTTGGTGAATATTTTATATTCTATAAAGTCATTTCTATTAAAGTTACATCAAAAAACAAAATCGATTTTGTCGAAAACTGATGGTAAAATTTCCCGTTTTTTCCTTAAGAGGATGTCAGCGCACTATTTGTTTTCTCTCTCTGACTCACGCGTAACATGGACAAAACGCATTTGCCATTTAGGTACAAAGAATCATTTTTTCTATGTCTTTAAGTAACTTTAGAATAAAACCTTTCATTACAAAAAAGATAGAAAATAATATTTTTGAGGGAATGACATATCGATTTGTCTAAATATTGTCTCTTAATAATTTAAACATTATTTAAAAGTACAGTGTTTTTGTTTATTTTGAAAGTTATAAAAGTCATAAATACAAAGTCAAATATCATTAAAATATAAAATCGATATGTCATTCCATCAAAAATATTATTTTCTATCTTTTTTGTAATGGGAGGTTTTACTCTAAAATTACTTCAAGATATAGAAAAAATGATTCTGCGTATATGCGTTTTGTCTATGTTACGAGTGAGCCAAAAAGAGAAAACAAATAGTGTGCTGACATCCTCTTAATAAATAGTTTTTTAGATTCACTTTCTGATCGAACGAGGTACTGAAGTCGAAAATCGAAGCATTATTTTTACTGCCCCAAAACGTAATGATAGACAAAAAAAAAAACACACACACATCATTGTAAAATCAATACATTCCTTGCTCAGCTCAGAATATAAAATGAATATTCAAATAATTTTAATATTCATTACATAAACCTATCATTTTTTTGAGAAATTATAAATTACCAATGGATGACTCTAGTACATTTGTTTCTTTTTTTATAGTGAAGCAAAGTTTTTATTGTTTATGATCATTGGCGACTTTCATTATCATTAATTTAGTATTAACTTTATGTTTTTGATATTTGGTATTGATATTTGTAGAACTCATTTTATGAAATGCTTCAAAAACTAAATAATTTAGGTAATTAAACTAAAAAATATCGAAAACTTAATGCTTGGGATCTTTATTAAATTATTAGAGCCTTTGGTGAAAAATCTGGACTTCAGCACACCCTGTGTGCATGCCTGTGAATTTATGATCAGGAGGTGTATTAAATAATAAATTAAGTTTTTGTTTACTCAAAAAAAAGATTTGTTCCAATGATAAAAATTATTAAAAATTTAAATATTGGTTGTTTAAATTATACTTTATGCTGTTTATGTTAGACAATACAATTTGTATGCTAAGTCCTAACCATGGTTCAAATGTTATAGACCCTAAAGCCAAAACCCAGTCAAATAATCAACATAATTTCATAACTATACATAGGTATTAAGCATGTCCACTTTGATGTGATGTACAGATATACGAGTACTATGTTGAATGTACCTACTCTAAAGTCTGGGTGTAGGTATTTGCCTACTACTCGTATAAAAATAATTCTGTAAAATATGGAAATAAAATTAAACAAAAATTGTGCTTTCAAAAAAATAGTTTATTGTTATCACTGGCTACACGCTATTAATCTATTCTGTGATTAAACAGCTGCTTATGCAGATTAAATTTAGGTTAAGAATTCGCTGTTATCACTAAGCAAAGACCCGATTACCCGACCACTTTGGCAGTTTTATTTTTGAGAATGTAGCTCAATGCTCAATGTATTTTGATAAATTATTTGTATGAACATTGTTCTTATGTGACAGTTTTCGGTATAAGGTATATATTTTTTTTACTCTTAGTAAAATTATACAAAACAATAAAATGTCGTCAAAGGGCCCAACAATTGCTGGCTCAGATGGCTCAGATTTTTCTCATCGTCAAAAAGTTGCCGACCATTACAAAATCAGGTACTTATTAGTTATTACCTACTTTATGTAGATAATATAATTTTATTATAGTACATCATCTACATGAGTAATAGCTTAATACATTTTTTACTGTCATATATTTCAATTAGTCAATTTTATTTTAAAAAGATGTAATAATATTTTAAATTTTCAATAAGTTATTTTAAAATATATTTTTTTTAATAATTGATTTTAATTTTAGCGTACAAAACAAGAATCGACTTAAATACTGTATACTATTTCACTATATTCTATTCTTTCTTATGGGTGCAAAGTTATGCCCAGATGTTTTGGATAGATTGGATATATTTGTATTAGAAATTGAAGAACTTGAAATTCCTAAGGTAATTAAATTTGTGAATGAAATAATTTCTTACTGAATGCAATTTATAATACTAAATTATAAAAACTATTTTACATTATAAGTTAAAATATTAGTGGTTACATTTTAATTTTATGAGTTAATTTGGCTAGATATTCAAAGGTACCTTTATAATTTATTATTTCAGCCATTGCTTTGGGAGTATTTATGGTGTTTGAGTTTGCCAGCATCTTTTCTGGCATTACGTGCAATTAAGCATAATTGTATAAAAAATATTTCTTTTTACATCAAATGGATTATTTCATTTGGTGTTTTACCAGTTGTCTATGGCTTTTTTACATACCTTCCAGAAGTTTATACTTTTATTACAAAAAGCCCCTCAACTGAATCTATTCAACTGTGGCGAGTGAGTGTCTACAATGCTATTGAATTGATAATTATTTATTTGTACTTAATAATTTTTTCAATTTCAGAACTTCCCGTATGGTATACTTTGGTATATATTTATTGCTATAGCAGTTCAAATTCATGGATTCTCAATATATTTTGCACTAAATTTGAAAAATGCCTGGACTGCCAGAGGTACTGCTCAAAAGAAAAAATAAATTAGTTGCTTTGAAAAATCATGGTGATCTGAGATAGTGTAAATACTATGGATTATAACTGTGTATATTTATTTACATTTGTATGATTATGCAAGCTATGATAACTGCATAATTGATTTAATCAAACTGAATTAATATAGATAATGAATGGTATGAAAAATATATTTTTGTAGTTTATCTGTGCTACATAAATTGTTAAATTGTTTACTTGTTTATTTAATATAAAATTTACAAGATTGAAAATTTTCTATACATTTTGTTATAACTTTTTAAGTGTTTTTGTGTATTATAAATACTGAAAATTATTTTTCACCCTATGTATTTAAACAGTTTTTTACAACAGGTTGATACTTTAAAACTTTTTATAATTTGTTAAAAATAATATTTAAACAATTTTAGACGAGTATATAATTTTTTTTACTGTTTCATAAAAAATACATAAAATATTTTGTATATTCTTAATCTAATCATATACAAATATGTAAATGAATAAATTATTATTATGGAAGACTATTCAAATAATTAGATTATTAAAAATATTTTTTTTCAGTCATTAATTTACGAATAATATTCTATGTTCAATATTAAAATAAAATGTATGATAATTTTAACATTATTAACAATTTCATATAATTTATAATTTATATCTTTTTTATTATTATTTATATTATATATTTAATTTTCATTAAATGTATTATAAAAAAAAAATAAAGAATGTTTATTATCAATAATGCTAAGCACATATTTTGTATTGTACAAAGTACAAACATAGCTTGAAACATTTTTTGTTAGGATGATGGATTGTTTAAATTTTTATTTATATGAAAAAATTAACAAGTTCCCAAGTTGAAACATTATCCACTGTTAATAATGTATGCATTTATGACATGTAGTAGGTATGAAATATTATGGCAGTTTTGGATTTTTTTTAAATTGAAAATAGTTGTTATAAGTTATAAGGTTATAACATAATATTAATGCGTATTATGTATTAATAATAAAGAATTTTAATATACAATGTAATGTAAAATATAATTTAAATTGCTCGATTTTAAATTATTTTAAATTGTACATTTTCATGCACAAAAATTTAATTATTTGCATTGCATATCTATAATTATGTTGAATTCAAAGGTTTGTTCATTTTCAAACATTCATATTTCATTTAGATCAATACTGATTAATGTATTATGTAATATTGTTTACAAAAAAAAATCATTATTGTTGTATAGCTGTCTTATTGTAGTATTTATATCATAGCCATTGGCCATTTCTAATTTTATGATCTACCTATATATTATTGTATTTTATTTTTATTGTTCGATCAGATTTATAAAATGTAATGTATTTAAGTATGTAATTTGATGATTATTGATTATTTTAAATAAGCACTGTCAATTTAGTTCACTAGTTCACTTTAGGTTTCTATCTAAAGATTTATTTTATAAACTTAAAACTGCACGAACAGTGATAATTTAAAATTATAATATATAATTGTAAAGCAGAGTATGTAGGTCCTTTGAGTTATATGTTTTATTAATATTATGATTGATTGTTATGAGATGAATAAAACAAGAGACCAGTAATTATTATAAGTGTTGTGTAAAGTTACTGATTAGTAGTACACTCGACACTCCTCAAACTATACGATTATTGTCAATAAATTGTATGTTTAAAGTACCTAGTTTGGATTATCATCCCCAGTAATTAATTTCACAAAACTAAATAAAGAAACTGCATCATCGACATTATAGATACCTACAATGATGTATTTTAAAGTAATTATAATATTAATATTAAATAGTAGAGAACAGAGATAATTCCGAAAAGGGAGATACTATACAGATATTCTGATGACATTTTGTATAAGACGAATAGTGTGTTGTAATAATGTAATGTTATGATGTGTAGATCGACCTGTGCAGGTTTTCTGCGGCGTCAACGACGATAAAAATAATAATAACTAACAGCGTTTGTTATCGTGTCATATTATACTCATATGACGAGGGAAAGGAGTGAAAAGAATTTTGGCTGTCTAAAGAAAAATGGCAACAACACTCGGAACGCGCCCGCCGTCTGTCTTATAACGTTCTGTGAGTACGACGGGCATAATATAACATCATTATATGCACGGCGACGGCGATATTACAATGCGTGTGCGTGTGCGTGTGGTCGCGAGAGGTGCAAAAACGCGGCGGCGCAAAAACAAATAAATGTTCCGAGCCGAAAAAAAACGCCAAGACACGGGCGACCGACCGTTGGAACCGGCCAACCGCCGCACGAACGTTTAAAAAGTATAATGCATTTTAATATTATAATGTTATGGTTCGAGACCGGCGTCATCGTGGCCACCCACAGACGCGTCGCCGAGACAGCGGTAAATGACCGGGTAGATGGCGTGCATTGTATGGGAAGGTGGAAAATCGTTTTTATCGACGTGCGCGCTAAAAAATGGAATAAAAATCGTAAGCAGCGGGCGGTTGGAACAATGACAATCGCCACAGCCGGGAAGATCGTAGTTTTTCGGGACGCGTTTCGTGGCGGGTCTGGACGGAATTGTAAAAAATTATTTGCTCGTAAGGGTGCACCCTTCGTGCTGAGCGGAGAAATAATAATTTAAGCTTTATGCACGAAGCACAAGATTAAACTATAAAGTGAATACGTAGCGTACTAGCGTAGACGAAACAAAAAATGTCGATGTACAGGCCGGCGGCAGCAGCACTAGCGACTAGCGAGTGGCGTCGTCTCACTGTTACAGAGTGGCCACAGGACGCGCGCGTGAGGTCGCGCCGAGAGTACACACTGTAGGCCGCCGTACATTTTTGTTCCGTTCAGAGTCTACGGGAGATAATCGGTGAGTGTGCGCGGCGTATTACTCGACCGAAATTTATTGGAAAAAGGGTATTGCATGTACACACACGGGCACGTAAGATTTTCTAGTGTTGTTATTATTTTTTGTGTACGAATTACGAGTGCTGTGCGCGGTCTGCCGTGTGCGTGTACGCGATTATCGTTGTGCCGTGCGTTCCGATAATATTTCCTCGTCCGCTCAGCGTACCGCGGCCGAATCGAATTACCGTAGATTTCGTTTTCACCGTTCGTGGCGTCCGTGTGCCGCCACCGATACCCCGGGAATAGGATATTCGTCCGAAAGGTGCGTCGTAACCTTTTGCCGTCCTAACCTCGTTTCGCGTTTCTCGCCCGCCATTTATCGTCGTCGTCGTCGTCGTCGTCGTTGTTGTTCGTTTCCCGTTAACGAACCGCCGCCGCCGCGCACACGCAGTGTTAACGAACGGGCCATGTCCGATGCCGGTGCGGACACCGACGTGCACGGACGCAGCGGACACGTCGAGTGGTAATTATGTACGCTGCGCCATTGCTATGTTTAATATTCGGTTTGCCGAGTGCGAACGGCGCGGGCATAACGTAGATGACTCGTGTTACTATGTACTACGCTGTCGTTGACGGGTGGCGGTGGCGGGGTGTTGGCAAACGTTCTGCTGCCTGTAACGTCGTCTAACATGGCTGCTACGCACGCGGAAAACCAGCCGGGCGGCGACGTGAACAATCGCGACCAAGATAGGCCGCTGGATGTGCCCGGTTTCCAGAACGGCAGCCACGAGCGCAGGGCGACAATGAGTGGCAGCAGCCTGCTGGCGCCTGAATCGCCGAAAGGCAAGCAGCAGCAGGTGCCGACCAACCACCACAACTACGACGGCATGAGTAGTGGAAACGGTGGTGGACCGCTGTACAGCCGGCCGGAGCACGGTGACCAGCCGACCGGTGACGGAGACATGCCAAAAACTAATAATTTTGAACAAACGCCGCCCGACAAGGATGGCTATCCGCCACCTCCTCCTGGTGGCTATCGCAACAATTTTGGTCACCATCAACCACCCCCAGAGCAGCACCACGCTAATAGCAATGCTGAGCCAAACAGTTTTGGCCAGTTCAGGCATGCTTACCCCAAACCGATGATGCGGGTACCGGGACCGCCAGGAGCTATGTTTCCCCAGCGGCAATATTTGTCTGGCCAGAGTATATCTCAACCAACTGGGCCTACACCCACGCTCAACCAGCTTCTACAGTCATCAAATCCGGCATCACGTTATCAGAACAATTACGGCAATGAGTATACCAAACCTGATGGTTCTCTACCTCCGCCGGTTCAAAACCAACAACAGCAACATTACAACCAAAATTGGCCACCGCCTAGGCATAACATGCCACCTTTTCCTCCTCAACATGGCATGCCTTATAGAAATATGCCGCCATCGGTTAGTTATATTTTAATTATTAGCAAATGCATAAAATACTTTTAAATACAAATACTTTCCTACTCTTGGCTGACTTCCTGAATTATTAATCTATATAGTCTAAATCATTTAGTACTTATACCATAAGTTCAATAAATATTATGTTATTTAATATTTAGGAGAGGTTGAGTACCAAATTACTCATTACTCACTTGGTCTAGTCGTTATCTAGTAGGGATCCATGGCTTTAATTTTATTATAATCTGAAAAATCAATTAAAAGTGTCCATCCTGTTTTACATTTTTCCTAACTTGTCCATTTTATTTATTGTACTGTGTTGGTAGTTAAGCATGACATATAAATCAAACTATTTCAAAACAAATGTAGATAAAATATTATCATAAATCTTATTTAACTAGTAGAGAATCTGCTATTTGAATGGTACCACAAGCACATAACTTGTTGGTCTTAAATATTTTTTCTTTTATATGCAGGTATTTTATCATTTTTTTTATCTTGATCAAATTAATGGAATATTTGAAGTACAATTACATGTATGATTACCATGAAAATAGGTATTAATTAGGTAATGTTTAATAAATTAACATTTTAATAGGTACCCCCTGTAATATTACATTTAACATTCATCTGAAAATGGCTGAAAGAACTTTATTAGGCCACAATATATTTTTCCATTAGGCATCTAATATATTTTGTGTTTTTAACGGTAGTCCTGAAGTATATTATTATAATGAACTGTTTTTACATACTTGCTAATCTATAATTTCAATACCTATATTACCTATTAGTATTTGACCATATTACCTACATTAATTATTAAAAATAATATAGAAATACTCATTATTTAACATAAATATTTAGTTTAATTAATTAATTAAATTTAGTTTAAATTATTTATAGTACTGGTATTAATCTCCAAAGTGTTTTAACTTTTAACAATATAATTCTGACACTCAGATAACTAGCTTTATAATTCATAAACTGAATTCAATTCAATTTTTGTTTTGCTTATATGTTTAAATATGTAGCTTATATATGTGTGTTTTCATAATTGACGATTGTTGTAGTATTTTTCTTCGTGTGTGTGTAAAAGAAAACCAGAGATAATATTAGGTAGATAGGAAAATTATCTATATATTTAAATAATACAATTTCTTGAAGTTGCTGATAACAAAAAACAAAGATTGAATTTAAAGTGTTTCCAATTTTATGTATTTATTTATTTTGAAAATCATTTTTATAGCGAGTAGAATATTATCAAGTCCATCATATAAATATTAACCTGAAGCAAATGGAACTAAATTTTGTCATTTAGGTTATTTTATCGTAAAAATTTAATGAGTTTTTGAAGGGTTTCCTTACAATAAACGACCGTGAAATTTCTCAATATTGAGTAAAAATGACGTTAGTAATATCGAACACCTTTCAAATTAGAGATAGACCCCGCTATTAATAATAATTATCGTTTTGTCGGAACATAGTGATTAAGATAAATATGATACGTTGTCTATGTTAAAAGCACTTCAAAACTAATACTCCGTTTGGTTTATTGAGAACAAAATGTGTTAAATGTGTACATAATAGGTAACTCGTACTCCGGATTTTAATCATTACTAGTTAACGTTTCAAGTAACGATAAATACAAATTGAGAAAATTTAAATTCTAAAAAAGACAAATAAATATGTGCACACGTTTTTATAATTTTTTTCTTTTAAATTATATTATAACACGGATACAATATCAAACATGCGTGATCTACAATCACTGCAACATCCAAAACAAAGAAGGGCTTTAGATCTGAACGCATTGAATATTTAATATTAAATATTTCTGACAATACAAACACCATTTGTTTCAAGAACTAATATTGTTGGACAAAAAAAAAAAAGAATAGGTGTGCAATCGTTAGGATATGGACGATCGTTTTTGTAACGTTTTACATTAATACGCGTTATTATTTATTTTTTCTCTTAAGATTCGATACGTTTCCTATCCTGTCTCGAATTCTGTCGCAGTGTCCGAGGTGACGCGTTCCGTCGGGTCACTTAAAATAATAATAATAATAATATCGGCCCCGCGTGTAGGGCTATCGTCACCGTCCGTCGAATCAATTTGCCACATGGGTAGAGTCTCATGGGTAGAGGTTGTTCTACTGGCAAGTCGGTTATACGATACACGAACTGCTACGACCACAATACTGGATAATATAATTTTACGCGGTAATTATCCATCGTTTATTCATGTGTGGTGTGTACACGCGCATACTGTATACGCGTCTGTATTTTATTATTATTTATTATTATACATTTGTACGCGTAATACAATTATTAACGATTATTGATAATATCATGTATGTTTTCCGTGTGTTATTATAACAATAAAATGCATCTCAAAAATTGTTCATAGTAATAGTAGTAATAATATTACACGCAAAGAGATAACAGCGAAAAAACCGGCATGTGAATGTTTAATATAATAATACCGTTTTCACCGTTCTTCGGATTTTGATAACCGGCTGTTAACGATCGTTGTCGAGTGTGTGTGTGTAACCGCGCGATTATAATAATTCCACCTTCCATCCGTCCTCGTCAGTACCTGTGCCGATTGAATGAATAGAGCAATGCTTAATTCGTTTGTTAATATTAATTGAATACAATAAAAAACAAGAATACCAAGAATATTACGACCACAACACACATTTTCCAATGCGTTGACGATCACTGCCGTGTATTGCTTCCGGTGGAAGTGTAATTATTAATAACTTATTATATTAACAACAACAAAAGATAAGCGGTCTCGTGCGATAACAATTATTTATTCTGTAGCATTATGGATATAGAGTCGTCGTAGCAGCAGCATTTCTACTTTTCTCTTTTGCCACTGTCTGTAGCTTTTTACATCAAAAATCGGCGCTATACATATAACATATAATCTATGATAATATTATTGTAATACGTGAACGTCTGTGCGTTTGTTTGTTACGTTATTTTAATAGTATTCGAGTGGTGTATATATTTTTAAGAATTAGAGACACTTTTATTGAACAGTAATTGATTCATTCATAACCGATCGGCGGAATGCGCCCAAATATTTATTTTTAATGTCCCGTGACACGGTTCGTGTCTCCGCCCCCACCGATAATCGTCGTGTTAATTTATTTAAACGTCTGCGGTGCCGCGGCGGGTACATAATTGTCATAATAATTTTTATTTTACTACTACCATACACATTAATATTTTCCAAACTATTATTTGTATTATGTTGCAAGTGTATTTATACCATGGAAAACCAATGTTTTCGCATGAATATTTCTCACCGTTTTTGATGATTGTGTGTGTCTAACTACCCTTAAATGAATCCTCGATGTTGTGTTAGTTTCAATTAGTCGCATTTATGATTTGTAATGTCGATTGCTCTGAAATATCGGGAAAATCGGTTATTGCGTTTGAGCTCGGGGGACATATCAAATAGTAATAAACTAATAAATATATAGAATTATCTGAAAAAATTATCATAACGCGCGCTCCGGGCCCTTTCTTATAGGGTCGGCGTCAATGGGTTTTCTTTAAAAAAAAAAAAAAAAAACATTTTTATTATTTTTTATCCCCGCTTTTTTCGTCTCAGTCGCTCGTTCCGAAGTAGTTTTGTGTACGCGGGCTTTGTTGGAACGAGCTATAGCTTCGCAACCAACGGCGGCGGCATTCACTTCGTTACGTTTTCCTATCGCGCGCAGCAGCTGCGTGTTGAGTAGATTGTATATATATTGTGTTGTATGGTGTACGTGCGATTATATATATATATATATACATACATATATATTATTCCTAGTGAACGCAGCTCGCTCGATGCCACGCCCACAGTCCCGCCGCGTTGCCACGTTGTGCTTCGGTGCCGCATTTGTGTTATATAACGACACAACGGTTGCTCGAATGGCAACCTCGATGAGAAGAAAAATCGTATCGCGGGGGCCACCGCGTTGCGCCGGGAAATTTTCCTCATTTCACATTTCTTATCTCGTTTATATTATTCTTTTTTAAATACATAATTCGAATGAAAAATCGTTTTAGATCAACTTTTTCATTCTCCGGCGCCACCCAGTACCTTTTATTTTTACAGGAAAAAACATATGATTATTATTATTATTGGCGTAGAATAATTTTCAAAACCACACGAAACGCTAACAACAATTTAAATTTATTAGATATTTAAAATTAAAAAATGTTTCAGTAAGATCATGTTTTGGTATTCTATGAAGAACTCACTATATATTATTATTGACAATTTTTTTGTACATTTGAAATAACCTAACCATTATGATTTGGTTACATAGATATTTAATCAATCAATAAATGGTCGCTTTAACATGATTCGTTACATTTTTATAAATCATTATCACAAATTATTATTATAGTTAGACAATTTAAGAGTAAATATGTTTTCAGTGAAATTTCTTAAATTTAATATGCAAAAATGTTTTTTTTTAAAACACCATTTATTCCATCGTAAGTTAATTCAAGATAGATAGTTACATTTTGAAAATTAAATTATATATAATAGTATTAATTCCTGGAGAACGGTAGAGGTACACAGTAATATTTATTAATTTCACAAGCTACATGTATTGACGTATTGTGCTAAAATGTGTAAAATATTTTTTTCATTATGTTTGGGATTTTTTAACGTTATTTTGGTACTTGTGTACATTATTGTGCATTCAAATTTTCCTGATTAGCGTTATTTGAAATATTGTAATATTATTATTTCTAAAAAATTTTTATTAACACTACCTAATAATAAATAAAATATCTGAAAGTTTTCAAAAATATTTTTACTGGAAAATATCAAATTATATCAGTGACAGTGATGTAGATAACAACTATATTAAACAGTTTTTAGAGAAATTCTCAAATACCCCGAGAAATAGTAAATACTAAGGAGGAAATTACGCTGAACATGTTATTTAATGCATATCTGTAAATATACCTAATCACTTACTGTTAATAAAATATTTAGGATATCATGTATAGTTTTTTCTTATTATTTATTATTAAATATTTTAAAATATTATATGACATAATATCATACAGAATCAGATTAAATTCCACTGACTTCAACATAATAGTTAAAGTTATGGTGCATAAAATGCGTCTCTATTATATTATGTTTAGTATGGCTATGTATAAATTATATATATATATATATACTGTATAGTTACATTATGGTATTTAGGTTTTTAATATTTTTTAACAGTGTGATTTTTTTTTTTTTCATCAAAAATATATAATATTCTTTGTATTGAATATATATATTTAATTTAAATATTAATAGTTTACTATAGGTTAATTTCAAGTTGGCGGCGTCGCGGAAGTATTGCGAAAGCAGTTCCCGCGGCGTCGTCGGTTCAAACAGAAAAAAAAAGGTTAATTTCTAATAAATAAGTCGTATCTTAAAAAGTGATGATGTAATGAGCATAAACTAAAAATGTCTGTTACTATTTTCTATTCACTGTTTTTAAAAATCCAATTAAAAAGATAAAAATGTAAGCATTATTATGATTTCATATAAATACGATCAGAATATAAATTTAACACAATCTTACACATGAGTCACATTTTTACGTAAAAATTGTAATGTTATCCTCATTAAAGTTATTTAAAGCCAATTAGCAAAATTATATTGTTCATTAGTATATAATAAGGAACCATTTTAATTATCTTTCGTAGGTACTCGTTTTTAAACAAAATATCTACTAATCGATTTCTAATTTTTTTAAATTATGGCCTTTTTTTTAAAATTCAAATATTGTATTTCAAATTATATTTTTATATTTTATGGTCATTATAATATATTTTCATCATTAATTCCTCCATTTTTTTATTCAAAATCATACAAGAAATTATAATAACGTAGAGGTTTTTGCGGTTGAATATTAATTTAAAAGAAATTATATTTTTAACGCTATTGTTGTGTTTTGAATTTAGTTTATTGAAATAACAATATAATGAGCTTGAATAATTCAAATATTTGTGGGTTACTACGAGTAATAATAATGTTGTTTGATGTACCTAATAGTCGCATACTCGCATATCTTATGAAACCGATAATGATAATAGTTGTAATAAATAATAATAATGAATACTATATATTAATGATGATACTAGGTATATTATTAAAAGGCAAATTGTTTGATTTATATGATAGTATAGTAGTTGTATCTAGCAGATGTTATATAATAACATACAAGATATATATATTTATGTAATATATAACATAATTTTCTTATAAACGTCACTTAATTAGTGTAACGTTTAATTTTTCATCGAGGATTTGTTATCCGTTCTGGGTAACCGTAATAATTATCATCGACGTGTCGTCATAAGCATTTGGTCGGCCGGTATCGGTGGACCTTGAATAGCATTGAATATTATTGGTTATTGGCATGTTATCTATAACTTATATTATCTATGAAAGTATATAGTATGTTAAGTGTGATATCTACGTCATTTTAACATCGCGATTGTGATGTCATCAATGAAGGCGATTAGTCGTAAGCTCTAAGCCACGGTTTGTATAATAATATTCCTCGCTATTGATAACGGCAATAATTTTTAAACAATTGCCACGTTTTCGTTAAATCGATTATGTATTTTACAAAATATTACTCAGCAATATGACTAGTAGAAATCGCACATTTTCTGTCTTTGTTTGTGATCAAGGCAGTGGTTAGGTTGTGTACAAATAGACCTTCGTACCTTTTTCGAAATTGTAGAGCCAAAAGGTTAGAATAAGTTGTTGTGAATCTCATATATTATTTAATAGAAAATATATTTAGTTGCTGAAGTAGATAATATGATCATGCATGAAAAAAATTTCAGTTGGAAACGGGCGTTAAAAGGAATATTCGCTGTGCGGGTAGTCTTGAGCCTTAGTTAACCGTCGACTATTTATCCATCGTAATAATCATATTATAACATGAGTATCCAAATTCACTTATATTTTTGTGTATTTAACTTTATATTAAAGTATAGTGATTAATTCTTTATGATTTAATCTTAATAATCATAAACAATTAAAACTGAATATAATCGTGATTTGTAGTCCACCGTGTGTGTAGGTAAATAGTCGACTGATAAAGATCAGACTTCCAAATCATTATTTAATTACCAATTAACGTTGTTAAATCCGTCGTCTGACCGGTCACCGGTGCCTTATTATAATATTGTCTTTACCATTATATAGACCCGGTGTTACAGTACACGCATTATTGGTACATATCACATGTATATTTATATAGGTCATTGACTGTAGAGTTTGCAAGTAGTAGTAGTAGTAGTAGTAGTAGTAGTAGTAGTAGTAGTAGTAGTAGTCCCATGCGACCTTTATCGGTGACAGCGATTGCGGAAATGTACATCTATCATTTCTGATTCTCCGCGTGTACCGCAAGCCTAGTTTATTAACCCAGATTATAATACACATATATACGTATACAAAGAACGAGTGAATGAGTATTTATGTATATATATATATATATATATAAACACGTGTGTACGACACGACGGTGCGTGAGAGTGCGGTGAGGAGAGAATGGGTTTGTTTATTGTACACCGCACACGCATTATGTACGCGCCCATGCCCTTACCCAACAACAACACACCGCGAACACACACACACGTACGCGATCGCGCTGGTGAGTGTAAATACATTTAGATAAAAACACACGTCACACGGAATATTTTGGGCCCACGTTTCATTTTATTTTTAGACATAATTGATTCACGTATATTATAATAATAGTAAAAATGATACTACGTGGTCGCGGTGCGTGTAAACGTATGTGTACAATAGTGTTGGAGAGTAAAACGCTGCGTCGCGTGGCCGTCGTAAAAACGGATGTAAAAGGACGGGCGGCGTCTCCTGCACCGCCGCATCGGCTACGACATACTATATAATTTGTGTATATTTATATCACGCATAAAGTAATTAATGATATAGGATATACGAGGTGTGCATGGGAATGCTTGTATCGCGATCGTTTGTTTGTAAAACTATCCGCGGCCGAGAATTGCAGTGTGCGTCCGTGCGTGATGTTTAGGTATTATGCGATGGCAAGACGTCGTGTGCCTCGTCCATAACATCGCATAGTCTTTGCCACAGTCCTCTTAGTGTCAAAGTCGCTTCAACGCCTACTTGTTTTCCATCTCGTACATAACGTGTCCGTTGGTACGCATGTTCAAGCGTGTGTTTGTTGACAGGTAGACATATTGTAGAAGTATTCAAACTAACTTCGGTACTACTAACCCAGCCAGCGGTAAACAATTTTTTTTTAATCAACTAATACTAAAGAAAATTCAATTATTTTTCAAATTTACAATGTTATGTTATATATAATTTATAATTAGTCCTATATTACAAGTATATTATACTTATAAAGTAGACATATACGCAATACATTAGTGACCATGGAATTAATAATTAGTAAAAAATATAATACTTATAACTGGTATAATATTATAATATAATATACGTAACGACTAGCTATATTACATATTAATGGTACCCTACTATATTACACTATCGCTATAAACCGTGTGATTAACCCGTTACAGTAATACACCAAATAGTTGAAAATATTCTTCACCGTATTGTTAGTTACACATTACTATTTGGTTTGATGAACAACAAAAAGAATCTGAACACAGTTAAACACATGGTTATATAGAATACGATGTCAGTGTCATTGTTATTGTTTATTATTGTGTAAGTAACCTTTACATTTTACATTTATTTCCTGCTGTGTAGACTTGGAGAAAATGTTCACCGAGTATTTGACATCCTAACCCAACTAATCTGCACGCACGTTTATTATATTATTATGTAATGCACGAGAAAATCATCCCATGTTTTTCAAAACTACGACGCTGACTTTGGAATTGTGTTAATTCATAGTTGTGTTCATGATGTAGGCTGAGTGAGTGGTCCTATGGAAAACAATACTATACCACGTGTTTGTATTCGATTTTGTACACAACGCCCGTGTTAATAGTGTATAGCCAGTTATCGTAATGTGATTGATTGTTTATTACCTGAATGTGGATGTTTTAAAACCGAAGACTGTTATTATATTTCAGTATATTTGTGGATATCGGTTAAGGTCCACAAATAACGAGCAAAACCTATTTTATTCCGATATGTTGTACAATGTACATTATAGGTAATTATTCTGTTTGCCTCGTATATCTAATGTTATGTCAATTGTTTATTTTACTGCATATTTATTACTTATTAGTTATTAATCATTATCATTCCTAATTTATGACATCTCAATTTTGGGCTTTTGAGTTGTCCAACACTTTTTCAGATTATTGAGTAATGAATAATACCTATGTAGCATTTACATTTTTTTTTTTTTTTTGCTTGATTCTATAGGACAGATATGATTTATATCTATTATCATTATTCAAAACATAATTCTGAATGTTTTACTTTTTTTTTTACGGAGCTTATAGTTATAATTTTATAAAACATCTGGAAATAAATTGGTGCAAATAAAACCTTATTTTTTTAAATACATCTACAATATATACAGTTTATTATACAATAATTAGATTTGATAAAAAAAAAAGAAGAGAATATAAAATTGACAGCGAATATTAAGGTTGGGAAGTTATCCATTGATAAAACCCAGCACGTGCTATAGTTATTAACTAATGATTATTAATGTAAAATATCCCTACGCCATTTTCTTTTTAGTCTTCGTCGAGGATATTCGGGTAGTGTTTTAAATGATAATTTTTTGATTAGTGGATTAGTGTAATTGGAGTTTATTATGAAATCTGATGTAGTATGTTTTAGAGATTTGATTTAGGGTTTGTATTTTTAAGTCTTTGTGGAGGTTAGAGTTTGTTATGTATCAAGGAGTAGAAGAAACTAGATGGAAACAGATAGACTGGAAGGTTAGATAATAAAACCTAAAAAGTCTTATATAATAAATTAATACAATAGTACTTTAAAAGAAGTTAAGCTTAAAGGTAAGTGACTAGAGTGAATAAAAATGTTTTCAATCACAATTAATGGAACCGGTACTAGGTCAATTATTTAATAATTTTTGTTAAAAAATAACTATTTAATACATAGTAATTCATTTTATACAGAGTTATATATCAAAGAACATAATCAAATTCTCAATTTGTATTAGCCAGTATAAATGTTTCTGTAATTTGATTAAAATTTGAATTGTTTTCAAAATATAAGTTGGGTGTATATTGAAATAATAACAAATGTATTGTATAAAATATACACTAGAACTGAGGGTTTAAATATACAATTCCTTGATATGTTTAATTGTTTTGGGCTGTGTCTTATTGAAACCAAATTATAAAATAACTAATAACATACTATGTATTTGTTGAGTTTTAAGCTAGCATATAATTTCTGTAACGTCGGTTGTTAAAATCTTGTTGGACTCAGTTGCTAGTAAAGTCAAGTAAACTAGAGATGACTATTTTGATGAAAACCCGTCATTTATATTTTTATTCGATATGGTTGTTTTCGGAATTAGTCGTCACATACAACACGTGGTCTGTATCCATAATTGTATTAAGTGTGCGCATGCGTATACTGTGGCGTATATTGCACACGCGGACAAAATAAATGCACATACAGTTACGATAAAATAAAATAGGTCATTAATTATTTCACATTGGACCCATTAGAGTCACCTTTTCCGCATCGTCCACCACCACGACGTGCTTGTGATTCATGAATGAAGTAACGTCATTATCACGGACAGAATCCACTGTTTTGCGGCTTCATAATTTTACAACCCTTAAATGTTCCCAACCACCACGATCGATGTGTTACCCGCCACTATTCCGTCGCTCGACCACCCATTGGCCCTCGATTCTCCCATCCTCTCTATACGCATTCTTTCATGATTCCAAACGGCGTCTCCGTCACCACCACTACCCCGTCTATAACAGGTTTCGCGCTAACCGCACAAACATGCATTGTGCAAAACTTTTTAACGTTACCCTCCTCTTCAGCTTCATTATCACTGGTATAGTAATGGTGATCGTAGTAGTAGTAGTATATATAGTATACAATACTTTATATAGTAGTCTGCTGCGTGCGCCTACCTGCACACAAATCCTTTTTGCCCCTGTTTACTTTTTTTACATCCCTCTCACATCTCTCCCCATGTCGGTCATTTTCTCTCACACTTTATGTTTATGGTCGGCTGTTGACCCCAGATTCCTTCAAGGTCACTTTATTCGTCCCGATTTGTCGATGTTTTTCGCAGTATATCGTATGTCTAAAAGTTTTGTTTTTGCTTTGTAGGCGAATCCCAGAGGACCGACCCCTCCACCATCGCCTGGCCACCAGACTCATTATCCACCACCGCCGTCTTCGCCCACTGGATACCAGCAGCATCATCGAGTACCGCCGCTACATCATCAGTATCCACCTGGGCCACCGTCGCAGCAGCAGCAGCAATCGCAGCAACCGCCGTCTCATCAACAGGTAATTATCGTCGGTACGATTAAGCGTGTAAACGAAACTGTCACCGGGAAGGAGGGATTGACCTAGATCCATAATATAGTTGTTTTTATTTACGGTTGCGATAAAATATTTCACTCCGATTCAAGACTTATTCTGGTAATGGGCCAAATCAACTAGAGACACGTTACGCTGATCATCTAGACAATAATAATGATAATAATAATAATAATATCAACAATAATAATAATACAACAACAAAGATGTATAGTATTTCCGGGTTATTTATAAAATATAAATAAAACCCGCACTTTACGAGTAAACGTCATTGACCTGTGCGTTATAGTTTTTTCGTCGCCCATTCGACTTCAAATAGAATGGTAATGGTCGTACATGTCGGTGGGCTGGCGGGCGGTGTGGCATTATCACTCACACAGCTGATCCTCTCCTCGCCGCATTGTCTGTAGCCGCCACCCATCACGACCTTGACTTCCGTGAAATGTTTTCCCGTGGGCCCCGATATGATATACCACAATAAACGGCAAAACCCCAAAACCCTCAGGATCGTCTACTCTTACTTTCAACACGCATACACACGATCCGCGACAACTAGCCTTCGTTATTATTATTATTATTATTATCATCACTATTACTATTATTAGTCTTTACTAGGACGTGATCACGTTGCTGTTTACTATAATATATACCATACAATTACTGCTATTCATTACAGTTGTTTTACTACTACTACCACTACTATTACGTATTATTGTATTGCTACTATTATTATTCCTGCTACCTATACTATTGCTATTACTATCATTGGGTTCTATTATATTAATATGTGCGCACGTATGGTTGATTATGAATTGCTCAATTGACCGCGGTTACTGTTTTTTTCTGCAGGTACCTTATGGCAGCTACCCGAACCAACAACCGCCGGTTGATCGTCAGCAGCAGCAACAACCGCAGCAGCAGCCCCAAATTCCTCAACAACCGCCCCAACAACCTCACGCTGGTCTGGGACAGACGACGTCGTCGCCAGCGTCGGCGAGTCCGCCCGCTTTGCCTCCCGTGTCGCAAAGCCAAAATGCCCAGCAACACTCATCGCCGACACCCCCGCCACCACAGTCTCAGCAACAGCCACCTCACCAGTCACCGCCGCATGTACATCCGGTGAGTTATTTGATATTTTATTGGAAATTGACAATCGTACGTTCATTTCTATTTACTAACATCGCCTGTGTCATGATGATACTTAACGTTTACACTATTGGTCTGATTTATATGGAGCGTGTGTGTGATATATGGCTTGGGATGCTTTTCTGCAATGGAATAATAATAAAATCTCATGTGGCTCGATGTGCTAATCGGAGGTACACAGTGTAGTTGTCCGATCGCAATAATTAGACTATTAGAATGTCAATTAACAAATTACAAAATTAAAACATAACACAACTAAAATTATTTATTTTTATGTTTTTTATTTTTACTATTGGAATGTCATTGTCTAAAATCACGTACGTAAAAACATTAAATTGATGCACTATCAAGTCTCGTCAGCAGAATGTTGACTGAATGTGTTTAATATATTTTTTTTCTTATTGTGTCGGTGGTGTATTCAGAATAGTTTTTTTTAAACAAATTTAAATGGCAACCGGTTTGTTCATAAAACAACACTGATAATAATAATATGCATACAAAGTAAAACGTTTTAAGTTTGGTGTAATTTATAAGAAATATCACAATTTTTTCTGAATACATTTTAATGATGTAGCCCAAGATATTCTTTCTTGGAATGTACTTTCTTTTGTTTAATACCTAAAATGGCATTACCTACTTGGTTAAGTGGTTCATTTTGTTTTTGTGATACTGAAAAATCACGTGAATTATTACAAAAAAACTATTGACTAACTTAGTTAAACAGATTATAATAGTTTTTTTTATGTTGGATATCTTATATTTTTTGATATCCGCGTTCTATTAGATAGTTATAATTAAATATCAAGATTGTTCCTAAAACCACTATAGCTTATCAAACTGAAACTGTGGATAATGGATAATATTTGTCTAACTTTTTTGGATAACCAGTACATCGAACCAAGTATGAGTATCAGTCGTGGCCTTTAAAAAATGCGATAACAACTAGTTTGAGAACACTATATTTTGTGCTTATACGACAGGTTTTGTACATTTTTTCCCATCGAATTATTCTTGCATTTTAGTATGTTGGTGTAGGATAAATTTACTGGTTCCTATTTGCTGGTTACAAATGCCGAAAGTATTTGACCGTTACATTTAATTTGCATCACACTGAAATTTCAGCTATATATTGAATTTTTTTCATCTCATTACATAACATTTATATGATATATGAATTATTTTCATGTAAATGCGTTTGTTTCAACCCGGCTTTCTAAATACCTATTGAAGGACACCTAACTACAAAATAAATAATCCCGTAGTAATGGCAATATTAACGAAACTTCAACAGTTTTTTTACATTCAATAAATACATAATTTTAATTTCTGTTCTTATTGAGAAATAACTTATGTGATTATTTGGAATTATAGAAGTAATAAGCATCCCAAATAGTTGAAAAATAATTTGAAACTATTAGGTTAAAAACAGAATGTGCTGGTATATTCGGTACCGCTACGAACACTTAAAATGTAAAAGTGACGTTTAACGATTTTCAGCGTTTATCATGTACAAAATAACTTTTATTCATTTGAGTCTAGATCTTTTTTTTTTTTGTGCTCAGTCACCGCTGTGCTGACGGCTAATAAGGGTATAACATACGAATAATTTGCGAAAAAATGATAGCAGCAATCAAAATAGATAAACGAACAGAAAACAATTATGAGTTGGTCATCAGGTATACACGAAAAAGGCGCATTTTTTTATGCTTACTCTTCTCGTGGTTAGAGGGGGGGGGGAGAGACGTAAACAGTTATGTCCAAGTCGCGTATACTATACTATATATTCATGAGCGGCAGCAATCCGGTTCTTACCGTTGGTGAGGTTGTATGAAATAAAACAATTTTTTCTTTTATATATTATACGAATAATAATAATTATTATTATTGTTGGCGCGATAAATGTATACGCGTTCTCGTAAATGTAGTGAGTGTATTATAATATAGCAGCAAGCCGGGCCATAACCCGGGATCGTCGTTGTCGAGCTGGGCGCGCACGACGTCGCTGTCTACGACAACGAATAACCACACACACCAAGCAATATAATATTATTATATCATGTGCAAAGAATGCGTATCGTTGTTGTAGTGTATGGCGTGTGGGTACTGTGTACCGCGTACTAAATACACGTTACCAGTGGCCTGGGCTCGGTCGGCGGTCGACTCGGTGTCCCGAGCATCCATTATTTGCGCCGTTACCCCAATGCCCCGCCACGTCGTTCCCGAGCACGAACGTTGCTGCTAGCAGCACACTCGACTCGAGTTCCAGTCAGCGCGCGCTCTCGCCCCTCCCCGGCCCGCCGACCCCGTCACTTCCCGCCAACGCCACGCGGCGGGCCGGCCCCTCCATCGGTCTCCTACCGCCATCCCTCCACAACCAAATCGGGTATCCACCGCCCGCCGTTATATCGCTGAGCGCGCGTTATCCGTATGTTGTTTATTACGGCCGTCACCAATGTTCAATTCGAGCTACGGGCTCTCCACGTTTTGCGCGCGCGCGCGCTCCCGCTCTCGGGCCCCGTTGTCGTCGTAGTGGTGGCACTAGTAGTAGTAATAGTAGTAGTAGTAGTAGTCGTAGTAGTAGTAGTATTAGTAGTAGTTGTCATTACCGCCGCCGTCGTACGTCGACGGTGTGCGCCTGTTCGACTGGTGGCGAATCGGGGAGAAAACTGTCGCGGTTATCGTTGAAAAATATTATATATACCCACATAAAGCTCGGTCCAGACCAATAAAAATTTGTCGGGAACATATATTTCTGACACTGTCGTCGACGAATATTTATGTTACCGCTTATGACGGGAAATCAGAAACATTGTAGACGACATGTTGGAAACACTTGTTTTCGACAAATTTTTCTTTGGTCTGGACGAGGTTTAAGAATATAATAATTTTAGAAAAACAATTTTCGACGACGATGACGTACATGTATGTTGGTACACAGTATAATATGTATGGAGAGAATTTTGTTCGGCTGGTCGGGTTAAGCTAGCCGCTTTGACTTGTGACCGTGGACGCCGTACGTGGCCGACGCGGACGGCCGGAACTAAAATTTAAATTTTCCGCGCCCGACGTCGTTCCCCCAGTTTTATCGGTACACGCTTCGTGTATCATCACGTCGCTGTATTTCCTCGGCCGTGCGCGGGGGTTTCTTTTTTGACCGCATGCCGGTTGGCAACACTGCGGGCGTCTCGAGCTTGTGTGTACCATCGTCGACATCGTAATTTTGGGGGATCGGTAGAGCCGAACCGGCCGCCGCATGATAACCGGAATATTGTTTGTGTGCGTGTGCTTATCTTTGTTGGTTTTTTTCCAACGTGCGCGCTGTTCATGTGTACTTGAATGCAGCTCTCCCTTCTCCGCATTATATTCCCCTTCTCACGCTGACTCACTCATCCGACGAAGACCGTCGGCCGTTGTCATGTATTATTATTTTTTATTTCATTATCATTTTCCGTCTTTCTTTCTTCCGCTCGAGGCCATCTCAGAGTCGGAAATAATATACCAAGTTATTATGACAGACGGTTGGATAGGTTCTTCGTCACTGCGGTGGCGTCTATTCCACTATATAATCACTTTCGCAGCCTTTCATCCGACAGGTTGCTCCTCCGCCCCGTCATGGTGTCATAGTACCGCATAGCCCTCGCCTTGCCTGGTGCCTTTGTCGACGACACCGTAATCGTATTCTATGTGTACTGTTGTATTTTAAGGGTGAGGTCATCTCTTTACCCTTTTTATCGTTTTCCTTCTACCCCGAATCCCGACTCTCCGCCTACGTTGTTCGCGACCTCGTGTCGATACTATTACATTAGCAAAAGAGCCATTTAACATTATTACTACTATTACAGCTATTACTTTTTACTACTATTATAGTTCTATAATATCTAGTATACTATGATACTTTTTAACAAATGTCTTTACTGTTAATGATTCGTGTACTAATGATTCATCGCCTCAGCGCGCAATGTTTTTTTTATTATTACTATACTTATATTTTTTTCTTTATGTAACAAAAATAACGTATCATCAGCTGTATGTTGTATGTGTACGCATGCAGGACACTTTGTTTATGCACGTGTAGTATACTTTAAATTTTTATTGACGGCTCTTTTATTATACGAACCGATTGTTAACATTGCCATTAACTCTGGACCAATTATGCCATTTTAACTGGCGGATAAAAATGAAATAAGATTTGTTTTCATTTTAGGGTTTTCATAATTATTCTGGAAATTTAAACGTTGCCGAACATTTAAATTCATTAGTATAGAGAGTACTAGCTAAATCATTTCCTACGGTTATTAGATATCAAGGTATCATTATTATTAGGTTTCTAGTATATCAATTTAATTTAATAAACAAATACGATGTTATTATAATGTGTTCTGATTGTCTGAAACACCACTCATTCACGACTAGGCATTAAAATTATAATCTCAACTAATTACATTTGAAATAAACGTTCGCTCATTGTATACATATATATTTTCTATTGAGCTTAATATTTATTTTATTTTGTGCATTGTTATATTATGCTTCTATAAAATGTTAGTTTATTCGTGTCTCGTACATGTATATTTTAATTTATAACGTAATGTAATGTTATTTTTCTAATTTAGGTATATATAAATTTATAGAAATTCTAAAATGTTCAAGGTTTTTATAAAATAATATTAAATTTAAAAATAAAAAAGTCTCCTCGCAAACCAAATCGACTGTGGCCTTCATATGGTGTCCATGTCTTAACCTACCCCTGCTTTGGGATCAATAAATAGACAATATATAATATTCATCAATACCATCAATACATCGACTTCATGGTATCTACTTTATTCTATTTATCTACTAAACTTCGCAAACGCTTTTTCTTTATATAGAAATTTAACAAATCGTTGTTTATAATAATTTCTATACAACCAATAATTATTGATTTTCTATTTTTTTTACATTTTTAGTGCCAGTAATCGGTTTATTACAATATTATTTATTTAAACAATAAATAACTAAATTTAAATTGGTCTTTACTTTGTTATTGTCACATCCCACACTCCCGCAGCATATCACCTATGTCTGTAAAGTAGGTGCAACAAAAGGTTATACAATTTATATGTAATCGATTTTTTCATCGTGACTACTCGCACCGCACCGAGAATTATTATCACTATCAACATCCATTGTAATTATCGATTGAAAATCACTTAGTTGGCTAAATTGTTATACTTACTGAATAAAGCATTGTAATTTTCACATCTGAAAATAGTATAGAGATTTATATCGAATTATGAAATATGGTTACATCTGTAAATTGTTTTTTATTGTCGTTTCTTCTTATCAATTATTCCTTATTAGTTATTACTTATTACTAGGGTTGCCACCTTTGAAATATGGCAGACCCGGAGACGAAATAGGCTGATAAGCAAAAAAAAAGGTAAATAAAATTATACTATATTATATACCTATGCATATAACAGATAAAAATTAAAATATAATTAATAAAAGGTATAACAATTTGAAGAAAAAAAGTTAATTTAATGACATATTTTATTAGATGTTAAAAAGTACAAAATATATTTATGTAAGTTTAAAATCGTACTTCAAATTTTTTTAAATTTTTAATATTAGAACATATTAGAAAAAATTAGAACTAATTTTATCATAACCCAGTGAATAATTCACTTAATCCGTAGCCCGTAGATTTATTTGTAACACCCGGAGAGGTGGCAACTCTACTTATTACCCGGTTATTGGTAGTAATTTTCCTTAGCGTTTATCCTATAGACAATTATTTTGTTAATTTGTTATTTTCCAAATATCTTTATTCTATTGACTTGAAATTGAAGACTAGATTTATATTGACAATATGTTTCTCAGCCATATACTGTATTGGGACTTTAATAGATCAATCAATCAGTCATAAGGTTCCATATAAGTTCTTAAAACGATTAAAATATATAAAAATTACATGTATACCACTTTGTGTTAAACTGTTAAACATATTATGAAGTTGTTTTTGCAAAATTGGAGATAAATATTTTTTATTTTTGTTTAAAAGGATTAAACAATTTTTAATTCTATTGACTAGATAATTAAACAAAAAAATAATGAGATTATTTATAATTATATTGTACTCAGAACTTTTCTCTATTAGTTATATAAATAATGGATCATACGTATTAGACTAATTTTAAGCTATTTATTTCTCATATCTTCTTTTAAGCGTTCTAAGATTGGTCGTTATTGACATTTAAAGTTAATAATAACAATAGATAATTATTTAATATTATAACTATTATTATAAAACATTATGGCTGTTTTTTGAAACATTTAGAATAGCGTTTAGAAAAAAAATTGTCCGTTTACTAATATTAATAAATTACAAAATCTCTTTAGAAGTAAAGGAGACTTCCGCTAAGATTTGTTTGTCGTGTGTAATGATTTATCCATGAATTTGACTTTGATACATATTATATTGCAGCAACCTACTCAATGGTGTGAGGTACATTTGAATCCTATTCAGTAGAGCTACTCCCGGGTTGATTTTTTTATTAGGATAATCTAAATTTAAATCATATTGTAGGTGTGTTTGTTTTCCGTATGACTTGTATCTATGACTAATAATTTGATTATTATTATTATTAGAAATTTTTATTATTTGGAGGTACGTGTATGTTTAAAGTATTTAAAGTATAACGCGTACTGACTGTATTCCTACCCTTTTTACTCCGATTATTGTATTATGGATTTTAAATAATGTCATGTGGTTTATTAGAATGTAAATGATGGTTATTGACTATACGTTTGTTAGGCACTTTCCCTTTCCGTTATTTTCACTGCTAAAAATGCTCAGTGATTGATAAGTCCCAAAAGGTCATGGTCGGTTTCTGACCCCATTCCATTGAAAAAAAAAGGAAGCCACAACCGTTTATACATTGCGAAGATGTAACAACGTACAACCTATTTGATTTATATTGAAAACTGGCAATGATGGTGAAATAACTGGTGTGGTCTGTCCATGTTATGAATGGCATCACACGTGCCTCTTCCCCTCTACTAGTCCTTTATTCCGTCTCTTACCGGTGTCCTTATCATTCGTTTGTGTACACTCTTTGTATACATATATACATGTAGTGTGTGTGTAAATATGTGTCGGAGAATAGCGTGTTACCTCCTCCACCCTTTTGCCGCGGTCCTTCTTCTCAGTCATTCTCTTTCACCCTTCTCTCCACCACCAGCCATCGGAAAGGTCCTAACCCTCCGCGTCTCGTGCACAACTTTGTTGTCCCCGCGCTCTACCATGTGCCTCATCCCTCCGCTCAATCATCTCTTTTTCCAATTACCGCAATATAGAAGGAATACCTTTTATGTGTATATAGTACATACCATGTTTTCTCTTTCTCTGTCTTCCTCGTTTCGTCTCTTTCGTTCGTACTTTCCCCGACCAGACGGTAGGTCTTCCCCGAAACCTCCACATGTTTTATTGACCCCCTACCACTCTTTCCTCTTCACCCCTTCTAACCGTATGATCCTTTTGCATCTTTTTACAGTCTAAGTTCGACCTGTTGATTCTATTTGTATTTATATATTTCCGCGTCAATAACGACTACGTTATTTTTTTATATAGGATTTGACAAGTCAAAACAGTAACGACAGCAATTGTGGTACTGGTGCTGGCAATGGTGGCACTCCTTTGCGGCCGTCGCCGTCACCAACGGGGTCTACTGGTTCACGTTCCATGTCACCTGCGGTCACAGCACCACCGGGTGGAGGGCCGCCACAACAACAACAGCAACAGAACATTCCAATGCCGCCTAGGCCACCAAGCAGCCAACAGCAGCCTGATCAAGGGCAAGCTACTCAAAATAATAGAATGAGTCATTCGCCTATGGGGCCACAACAAGGATATCAACAACAACCATCCCCACAACCTCCAGGTGGAATTCCTCATATGACAGGTCCTTCATCCGGGGCACCAGGAAATCCATACAAAATGCCTGGACCAAATCCTTATGGTCCTCCTCCACCTGTATCTTCGCATAGTGGTTATCCTGCACAACAGCCTGCTCCGCCTATGGGATCATACCCTCAACAACCTCCAGGTAAAATATCACCAAAATTCATAAATATCTTGTTTATATTAATGTAATATGTGTTTAATAATATATGTTGAATATACAGGTAATTACGGTGCTAGACCTCCTGGTTTACCTTATCAAGGGTATCCACCACCTAATAGTAATGGCCCTCCACAACAATACTCACCTAGAGGTATGCCGATGCATCATGGACCACCTCATCAATTTCCTCCTTATCAAGTAAGATTTTAATTGGGCTTTGTGTTATTCATTCTTATATTAAATTTAATATGTTGTTACTAATACTTAACGTTTTACTGGGAAACCTATTTGGTGTTTAAATGCATTTACAATATATAATATGAATACTCTTAAGTATTGTATAATTACAAAAAATATTTGGTATTTTTTTATTGTACTTGCTTTTTATATATTCCATGACATGCTTTTTGTGACACCATATGTGCTTTGCAGGGGTGGCCTGGTAGTGGTCCACCACAAGCACCACCACCATTAAATAATAGTCACCATAGCAGTCCTGTTCAACCACCTACACCTACCAAAGTACCTCCCCCATCATCTTCCCCTCAGCAACAACAACAACAACAGCAACAGCAACAATCACCACAAACACAGTCTCAGCAACACCAACAACCACCAATTCAGCACCCTCCCCCTGCACAATCACCATTACACCATCACCATCCTCATCACCCACCCCCTCCAGGACCCCACATGCATCCTCATGCTCATCAAATGCATCAAATGCAACAAGGCACTTCTCCTGGACCACCACCACCTGTCTCACCTGGTCCCAGGCCTCATACACCACCTCATCCACACTACCTCAAGCAACACTTACAGGTAAACACATAACAACCACAAATCTAATGCTTTATATGTGGCTTAACATTTTTTGCTTTAGTTATTACTACTGTTTAAAAAAAAAAAATTTTTATTGTAAATCCCTTTAAACATTTTTTTTTTTATATACTTATAGCAACAGCACAAAAGTCCTGGAGGCTATCAGACATCAGTCCCAATCGCACCTAATTCTGGACCAGGAAATTATTTAAATTCAATGCCTCCTCATAGTATGGGTCCACCAGCACCAGTTCAATCTAATACTGGTCCTCCAATGGCACCACCAAATTCTTCAATGATGTCAGTTGATCATGAAGTTTCTCAACAGCAGCAAAGTCTTAGTGGTGTTGTAACTTCTGTCGTTACCACCGGGCCTGATGGTACTGCTATTGATGATGCAAGTCAGCAATCAACTCTATCAAATGCTTCAGCTGGTAAATTGTTGTATTAAGTTTTTTTGTTTTAGATAATTATTGATTTTGATTTTTTAGCTTCTGGGGATGACTCAAATTGTACTACACCTAAAAGAAAAGAAAACATGAGTGGTAACATGATGTACCAACAAGGAATGGGTGGTATAATGGGACCACCGTGTTCACCTGCTCATGATGAGTATTCAAATCCAGAACCAATGGCACCTGCTTGGCCTAGAGGACCTCCATCACATAACCCAGTATTTAATAGCCATATACCTCCTCAAAACGAACATGTATATCGACCAAAGGTATTATCTTTCTTAACTTGCAAAGAGTTATTTAAAACTTAACAACTATTTAATTTTTAGAAACACGATAGCTTGAGTAAACTGTATGAAATGGATGATAATCCAGAACGACGCATATGGTTGGATAAATTGCTACATTTTATGGAAGAAAGAGGATCACCCATCTCTACATGTCCTACTATCTCCAAGAATCCCCTTGATCTGTTCCGCTTGTATATATATGTTAAAGAGCGAGGGGGTTTTATGGAAGTATGCAAGGTACGTCTAGTTTTGTTTTAATTGATTATTAATTTTCCCATAACTAAAGACTGTTATTATCAATTCATGTTTTCATTAATTGAAAATTTGTCAATATACTTTTTAAAGTTATATCATTTAAATTATATAAAGGGAAAGTCACCACAGTTGCTGCCACAACTTTGGTGCATAACTATGAATGATTGGCTTTTTTGGTACTGGTCTGTTATCGCCCCGTCATGGGAATGAAAAATTTTATCGCCCCACCAATTATGAACGCGGCGATTACGAACCATATCAAACATAATATTATTTTATTTGTACCTACTACAATTATCGCTTTATTTTATTTATTTTATCTTTATAATTTTAAATTATATTACATTTTAGATTTATTTTATATACTTATGCATATTTTTTTTAATGATATAATTTTGGAAATAAATTAACGAATGAATTAACGAATTAAATCAATGATTTTTTTTAAATAAACCATTTTTTCTGATATTTCTATATACTATATATAATATATATGTATTTAAATTTCTATATACATTTTAAATATTGTGGCCGTGTAACCGCGTTCGTAAGTAAAATTACCTTAACTAATAAAATAAAGCGATAATTGTCGTAGGTATAAATAAAATAATATGTTTGATATGGTTCGTAATTGCCGTGTTCGTAATTGGCGGGGCGAGATAAAATTTTTCATTCCCATGGCGGGGCGATAACAGACCAGTACCGTTTTTTTTATTGCCTTTAAATTTGGATTCTACTCATAAGTATCCCATTACATCTAATACATTTATTACATATAAATTAAAATTATTAGGTAACAAAAAATAAAATATGGAAGGATGTAGCTGGTTTGTTGGGTATTGGTGCATCATCAAGTGCGGCTTACACATTAAGAAAACACTACACTAAAAATTTGTTACCATATGAATGTCACTTTGATCGTGGAGGCATAGATCCTGTACCTATAATCAATCAAGTTGAATCTTCCTCTAAGAAAAAAAGTTCTAAAGCAACATCAGTGCCTTCTCCTGGTAAGTGACCTTGTTCAACACACTTTGTGTGTTGAGAATGTAGGATTCAAATGAATAATTACGATTAGGTTCTGCAGGATCTAATTCACAAGACTCGTTACCATCTGCACCAATTGCTCCAGGACCAGGTCATGTAGATGGATACCCAGGATATGGAGGCTACAGTGGTCCACAAGATTATAATTCACCTCAAAGACCTCCACATCCACCCCATGGTAAGATTTTACTTTATAATATTTTTTATGTATAAGTATATTAGTAAGTTATAAATTCAAATTTATTTGTTTCAATACTTAATGTACATTACTGTATATTATTCTTTGTTAAAAATATAATCCCAATTTACTTTGAGCTGATTATCACATAACTTTTTGAGGAGTAAATTACAAATAATCAGAGAGTAGGTTGGAATAAAAATTATAAACCTCGAATCAATGACGTATATTTAAGACTCATTTTTTTAAATAAAGACATAAATACATAATATTTATGTGTGTATAATAAAGTTGTTGGTTTATTAGACAAAAACCCTATAAAATAATTTTAAAAAACATTTAAAACTGTAAATACTCACCATTAGTGGTTTAATTAGGATTTGGTTTTGTGGGGAATGGGGATTATATATTTTTAGCAAAATATTGAAGCCTCATTCAATAAAATATAAAATGTTAGAAGTAAAATGAAAGATTTTGGGTAGATTTATTACCTTGATTCCCTCCTTAATTAAGTCTCTGCTCTCCATGGATATATTTTTAAAATATATATGTATGTACATTGTACAATCAATGTTTGTCAAAACGTTGAAATTCGACTTCACCTGGTTGTATTGCATTAAATTTGCTTTATTAGGAAGTACATATTTTGATAAGAGATATTATGCTATTTATAACAAGCAAGTATATACACAGCAGTAATAAGTCAATGAAATTAAAAAGATTTTTAGTACATTTTATGTTTTAAAAGTATTATGTTATCAAGATCTATAACACAAAATAATTAAATGTACTATAAAAAAATTGGTTGAATATTATATGTGTAAATAATTTTGTAATTCATTTATAATACTGTCTTATGTTTTATAATAAATTTTTATTTTTACTTTTAAAATTACTATTTGTTAAGAACATGTGGCTTAAATGTTAACTCTGATGTATAAAAACAAGTTATCTCATCTTTGTATTTTATTTAGTGGATGTTATTTAGTTCCTCTTACAAACTTACGACATAGCAAATTTTACATTTTGAAAAATTTGTTGTAATGATTCTATAATATTTACCAAAAGAGCTCATGCCTGTATATTCAATAAATAAATAAATAAATAAATAAATACACATCTAATTATTATTAATATTAAAGACGAACAATACTTAAATATGCATTACTTTTATTATTATTGTCAATTGACATCTGATATTTTAATAGGAACACAAGGGAGTTACCAAGGGCAAGGTGGATACAATCAGCAGTATCCAGGCAGCAATGAACAGTATGGACAACATTATCCACCAGCTAATACTCCCGTTGGTTACCCAAGTGGTCCAGTCAGACCACCTTTATATCCACCTTATTCAAATGATGCCGACCGGTAACAACTAATAATATTTTATTCATAAGCATTATTTCTGTTTGCTAATTGAATTCTGTCTTTTAAGAAATTATGGTGGTTCAGTTCCTCCTCCACAAGGCCCACCAAATACTCCTCAGGGACCTGGTAATGGTCAAGACCCATATGGGCGTGGACCAGTTCCACCACCTTCAAGCTATCAACAACCACCCAGGTTTCCTGGACCTCCACCACCACAGAATTCTTCACCTGCTACAGTAAACCAAACACAGGGGGGATCAGTTTCTACCCCTGGCTATCCACCTGGTCAACAACCTCAACCAGATTATTATCGACAAGAACCCCCTGCTGTAAGTTACTTAATCATTTATTTAATTCAAATTTATTTGACATCATTTTATATTTCAATCATAATTTTAGAGTCCAGGATATCCACCTACTAGTGCTCCGGGTAATTACCCAGGAAAAGGTATGCCACCACCACAGCCACGTCGTCATCCTGATTTTGCCAAAGATCAACAAGCTGGTCCTCCTCAGCCAGCTGGTTATCCTGGTTATGGTCCTCAACAGCGACCTATGTATCCAGGTAAATATTAAAATATATTTTTTTAATTTTCAAAATTGAAATTGAATTGTCTTAACAAATTTTAGGATGGACAGGTACACCAAATGCTACCTCTAATCAATATCCACGACCTGGGTATCCTCCTGGATCTCAACCACCACAGAATTGGTCACAGGGTCCACCACGTTCTATGCCTCCATCACATCCAGGACAACCACCCCAGTGGGAGCAACATAGATATCCACCACAAGGTCAACCTTACGGTGCACAACAAGTGAGTGGATTTTTGATTGTTATATAAGTTGTATCTTAAACATTTCATCACACTATTTTTAGAATCATTGGGGTCCCATGACGCAAGCACAAATGAGAATGCCAAGACATGGATATCGCCCTGATGGAAGTAAACCATATGGACCACATGGTCCAATGGCTCCACCACCCCATTTAAAGGTGAATAACTTTTTTCAAAATTATATTAAATTTAGAGCTGTTATCTTTGTCTCCTATCTTTATGCAGATCAGTAATTATCTTAACTTATTTTATTTTAAAACACTAATCTTTAACAATGAAAATAAATGTTTGTATCTTCCTGTGGACCTTATTCTTTTATTTGTATTCCTTATAATGTTTAAATTTCACATAAATTTATCTCCTAATTAACATGTATTTCTAATCTCATTTAGAGATAAAGATAACAATTGCTAAGTAATTATATCTCCTTAGAAGTTATATTACTTGGAACTTAATATACTTCATTACTATGGTTGGGAAAATATCCCAATAATTTGAAGCATAATTAGCAAGTCTTCATCTGTATTAGACCAATAAACTGTGTATGCATTACAGCATATATCATGGCAACTAAATTGCTAAACATGCGAGAATTCGCCTTTCAAATGCTCTCTTAAAGCTTCTAATACAATTAGTCACTCCTTATACTATGTGCTTCAAATTGTTTACTGTTAGTGATATGGTCATGGGTCCCATCTATAGTATATCATCTGAGCTATATTATTGTATAATTAAATTATATTTAAATATTTTTTTTAATAGCCTGGAATGCCAGGGCAACCAATTTTTCAAGGCAGTAACTTAATGAAGAGAGAAGTTATTTTTCCCCCTGATAGTATAGAAGCTGTAACACCAATCCTTTACAAACGACGTCGAATGATGCGACATGATGTTGCACCTGTGGATGCATGGCGGTTGATGATGTCTTTACGTTCAGGTCTTTTAGCTGAGTCTACTTGGGCCTTGGATGTGCTCAATATATTGCTGTTTGATGATGTGTCTATACCCTTCTTTGGACTAACACACATGCCTGGATTATTAGATGTACTTTTAGAACATTTTCGGCAGTCATTAGTTGATATGCTAGAAACTGATATCAAATCTTATTGCTGGTATGAAAAGTCTAAAGTGATAGAAGAAATACCAGATGTTGGTGCTGTAGTAGATAATGTAAATCCAAATGAAAAAGCATATTTCCCTGATCCTACCTTCCCCAATCAACGACCAATTAAGAGTTCTGCTATTATTGATGGATCTAAAGAATTATTTATTAAAAATGGCAAAAGATCATGGGACATAATTGATAATTATGACATGGGATACAACATTGCTGAAACAGATACAAGTTTCCTTGTGCCTTGTTTTCGTTCAGAGTTTGGTCTTGTGCCATTTGTCAAACTATTGAAGAGTGATAAACCTAAAGCAGAAATATTAGATGATAAGTCATGTATAAATAAAGAATTAAATGATAAGGAGTTGTTAGTACAAAACAGTATTGACAATATTGTAAATATAAAAAATATTAATGTGCGTGATCCGATGGGTGTATTGAAGCGTAAAAGTATAACTGACTACGAAGATGAAAGTTATTCTAAAGATGAGTCAAGCTTATCATTAATTAGCGAAAGCCAAGATTCCATTGGTAAACGGTGTGTGTGCATATCGAATATCTTACGAAATCTTTCATTTGTTCCCGGTAATGAATTAGAGTTTGCAAAAAGTGGCCCATTTCTTGGTCTGGTTGGCAAACTGTTATTAACTCACCATGAACATCCTCTACGCTCATCTAAAACTAGAAATTATGATAAAGCTGATGATGACACGGAGTCCTTATTCAATTGCACTACAACAACAGATGCCGATACAATTGAGCCAGGCAATGACGCCAAGTGGTGGTGGGATTATTTAGAAGTTGTCAGGGAAAACTTGCTAGTTTCTTTGGCTAACATTGCTGGTTACGTTGATTTGAGCACGTTCAATGAAGATATTTCACGTCCCATTTTAGATGGTTTATTACATTGGGCTATATGTCCAGCAGCTGCTGGCCAAGATCCTTTTCCTTCAGCACCGCTCTCACCTCAGCGTCTAGCATTAGAATGTCTGTGCAAGTTATGTGTTACTGATAATAATGTAGATCTGGTCATTGCTACCCCACCTTACTCACGACTTGAAAAATTGGCCAATGTCCTTACTCGGTTACTATGCAGAACTGAAGAACAAGTAAGTCATATTTGTAAAAATATAAATATATACAGCACACTTGGTAATAGTTAACTGGTTATACTAAATATATTTGACTATTAGTTTTCAAATGATATATTTATTTTTATTTATATTTTAGTTTTTTGAATCCCTTGGTTAAATAATTGTTATATATAATTAAAATATATCAATTTTTTAATTTTTAATTTTACTCAAATTAATTTTTTACAAACCATTATCATATCTTGAGAAAGAATGATATTTGCAACTATTAAATTGTGCTATTTGGCTTTGTGGCTCACAACCATTCCAATTTATTAAAAATTAATTGGGATAATTTTTATTTACCAGGTACTCAGGGAATTTTCAGTCAATTTGTTACACTACTTAGCGGCTGCAGACAGTGGTATGGCCCGTACGATAGCGCTTCAAAGTCCATGTGTTTCATTACTGGTAGCATTTATCGAGCAGACTGAACAGAATGCTCTGAGTGTGGTTAATACTCATGGGCTGAATGCACTCCGCGATAATCCTGATTCAATGGGAACTAGCTTAGACATGTTGAGGAGAGCAGCACGCATATTATTGCTGTTATCTAGACATCCAGACAACAGACCATTGTTCTTGCAACAAGAGCAAAGGTTACTTTCGTTAGTCATGAGCCAAATACTCGATCAGCAAGTTGCGGCTCTCATATCGCGAGTCCTATTCCAATGTTCCAGAAATACGCCGTCTCCTCTCACCCAATAACAATACAATATACAAACGCAATTTTTATTCTTCCAGATTTATTCTTTCATTTGAAGTTGTATAATGGTTTTTTTCACTTACTGCAAATTAATTTTGTTTATGTTTATTTATTTATAATTGAATTGATTAAAATAGTCAACTATTTTACATAAACAAATTTCCGGAATCTTTTGTTTTGAATCAGTTGGACAAAAACAAAAAAAAAACTAAGAAATTTAAAAATTATATTTATAAAAATTTAAATCCTTAGACAAATCAAACAAAGAGACTGACCGTGTGATTGTTTTTAGAATTTTTCAAGCTAATCAATAATGTTTATTCCTTTATTATTGAGGTTTTGTTAATATTTATATTATAGCCTTTAAATAGTTTACATTTTCCGCATTAAACATTGTGTATAGTGAACACTTCTTTTTTTATGTAAATAATGTCCCAAATAAATTTTTGTGGGGGTTATTATAAATTAGTCAAAACTGATACTTAAAAATGTAACATTGATTTTTATTTATTTTTTTTTTTTAATATTTCAAAAAAATATTTTATACTTTGTATTGTACTGTATATAGTAAAATGTGTCTATAGAAAATAATAATATTAATAATGATAATGTTGTAAGTGCGTTTATTTTTATTTATTTTTTAATTTATCTCAACCTGAAAAAAATTATGTTAAATTGCCTCAAAATGAATTGTAAGTAGACTATATTAATTAATAATGTAATATAAAATATGTTATTTCAATAATAATAATTATTATTATTATTTTAATATATATGATATATATATAATTTTTTTTTTTTACAAAAGAAACAAATTTTGTTTTGCCTAGATTACGATATATTTATAAAATAAAATAATAGTGTTTATTGGAACTGAATGGACACGTTGTAAATATTATCGCGCGTGAATATTATTGTCATGTACAGCTAAGTATTTTTCTTTTTTTGTACAAAATTGAAGACTACATAAAACAATTCGTATATTTGTAGATGTCAGGCATGAATTAAGTGAAAAATAAATGGTTGACATTATTTAAAAACGATCTTTTTTATTTATGTATTTCAATTTTCATTTATTAGATATGTTGATTCATATAAATTCTTTACAACAGCTACAAAATTTAACTTACCGGTTTTATTTGGGACAGTATTATTAAAAATAAATACACAAATTTCATAATATTCTTAAGTCTATTATGAATGTACATGGTACACATAAAATGTAGGTGAAAATACAGCGGGTTATATCATGAATATTATTTATTATAAAGTTTTGAAGGTTCACTAATTTTATTTTAATTCAGTAGTATAAATGAACTATAATAATATAAATTTAAAATAGCTTAGCAGTAGTAATAATAATAATAATAATATTAATAATACAATTATGATATAGTTGGTTCGCCCGGTTTCCAATCAGCAGGACATAATGTTTCTGTTTCATCAGTGTATTGAAAAGCTTCTAAAAGTCGTAATATTTCACTGATATTTCGTCCTACAGGTAGATCATTAATTGTCACATGTCTTAAAATACCTCTCATGTCTATTATATAATGAGCTCTGAAAATAAACATTAGAATATAACTTTAATATAGTTTGATATCAAAATAATAGCAATGAGAAACCATATGTGATATCAAATCACCTTAGAGAATGGCCAAGTTCTGATAAATAACATCCATAACTTTTACTAATGACATGTGTTGGATCAGATAAAAGCGGCATTTTAGGTATGGCAATGCCTCCATCTGAGCGCAATGTACGAGACCATGCTTGGTGGGAAAGATATGAATCCACAGAACACGCCACTACTTCAGTATTTAGTGCTCTGAATTCAGATACTCTATCACTTAAAGCAATCAGCTCACTTGGACAAATACGGGAACTAAAAACAATGAAAAAAGTAATATTATTAGTGAAAATATAAATTTCTCATACCAAAAGATGTAAAAACTACATAAAGATTCAATAGAATATTAATGAGTTTCATAACATGAGATCATGAGTATATAAATTGTATTTGGTTTTAACTTAAGTGAATCTATACACAAAAATATAGATCAGTTTAAGTATAAACAATTTAGTATTGCCCAAATGCGAAGCCGTGAGCTCAATAAATTTGATGTACGGTATTAGTGTGGGCACATTAAAAACAAATTAAATAATACGACAGTTTTGAAATTAATTATTTATAAATTAGGAACTATTTGCTTTTAACTTAAGTGAATCTACACACAAAAATATAGATCAGTTTAAGTATAAACAATTTAGTATTGCCCAAATGCGAAGCCGTGAGCTCAATAAATTTGATGTACGGTATTAGTGTGGGCATATTAAAAACAAATTAAATAATACAACAGTTTTGAAATTAATTATTTATAAATTAGGAACTTTTTGGTTACAACTGAAGTGAACCTATACACATAAATATAGATCAGTTTAAGTATAAACAATTTAGTATTGCCCAAATGCGAAGCCGTGAGCTCAATAAATTTGATGTATGGTACAAGAGTTTTGGCACAAGATTCAAAATTATTTAATTAAAAATATTTGGCGAAACAATTGGAATCAGTGGTTATGTGAGAAAAGTTTTCAAGGAAGACTATAGTCATCAAAAACTTAGGAGCATTCCAGAGTACTCACCAAATTCTATATCTGACATGTTTTAAGAAGTCTATAAGGTCTAAACCCCCATCATATTATTTTTGTACCTATTTATTTCTGCCAATCGGTTGTGAAACCGAATTTCCTTTTAAAAAAATTGATCTTATCTACACGTATCATGCTCGATCAATGAAAAAATTATTTCTATTGAATATAATTTCATACATTTCTTGTTAAGGGTCTTCCCGGCCCGGACTTTGAAGTTTAAAATTAATAAAGCACTAACTCGCCTTAAATAAAAAGGGGGATAATGCATCTTTACTTTATCCACTGATTTTGATGACATAGTATTAGAATTGGCGATTGTCATTCTAAACCTTTATCTATAATAATATTAATAAAATGTAGACTAATTTCATACATCCTAAATAATATAATAATAATAAATAGTATTATCATCATTAATGTCTTATAATTTGAAAATATATGTTTAGAGGTGTCAAAAGAAGAATCAATAATCAGACTTACAAAATGTAGTGTCCTCTTGTGAGAATAGGTAATTTTTTTTACTAAGGAAGAAGGAATTTTCTCATTAAGCATGTAACATAAGAAAATGTTCTATATACTTAGTTATTATAATTACTTGATGTTCATATAAAAAAAAAATATTAAAATAGAATTTCAATAGTTTTAATTAATAAGAGGAGGTGACCTTAAACTGATAATCCCTATTTTAAACAATATACAAATAAGACAGAATTTAACTGAAAATTGTAGAAAAAATACACTTATTATGAAAAAGGAAACAAATAAGATTACAAGCTATATCTCAAAGCATTTTATTTTGTTTATATTGTCTTAAGAGGATTTGGCACACTGTTTTTTTCTCTGACTCATACGCAACATAGAAAATTTACGTACAACAGAACCAACCTTGTGTTAACATAATTTAATATTAAAGTGAAGTTATCTATTATCAAACTTTAAGTCAAAAACATTACTTGTGTCCTTATGTTGGTTATTTTATAAATTTATGATATTATAATTTGTATGTAAGTTATTAGCGTGTAAATTATTAAAATGCTAATACATTTTATAAAATTAAAATATCATAAAAAAGCCCCCATAGGTACACAAGCATTGTTCTAAGCCTAATTTTATAATAGGTGAACTTATTTAAACATAAAAACCTAAGGAGTGGGTTCTACTTAATATAAATTTGCTATATTAAGTGTGAGTCAGAGAAAACAAATGGAGAGCTGCCATCTCCTTAAGAATAATAACTATATTTTTTAAATCCAAATTTATTATAACTTATATTTGTATTTCTTATTTTGTAACCCAAGTTAACAATTTAGAATAGGCGCATAAGAATTCAATTTTACAGATTTTTTACAAGATTACTATATAAGTAAACAAGTTTTATCCATCTTTTTATTTAATGGGTAATTTATAAAATAAACACAACTCAAATTTATAACTAATTTGTTCAAATAAATTATTTTCTTTTAATATGGTAAATAATCTAGATGTATGTCCAACGAATAACTTAAAAACATATTGCTTCACCAACTAATTTAGCTTAAAACTAGTTAAATTGTTAAATTGCAATATTAAATACAACTTACAAATCTTGAGGATAAAAAAATAAGACTAAATAACGTCCACTGTAGTCACTTAATTTTAACTCTGTCACATGACCATTAACAACAGCTGTGGCTTTCCAAAATGGCGCAGGTTTGGAAACTGAAATAAAATTTTACTTGTTTTCAGTTGTTTAACATTATTTTAGTTTTTATCTTAACCGTACCAATAGCTTTGCATTGGATTTCATCATGTTTTTGATCCAATTTTTCATAATTAGATGTGCTATGATAGTCATTTGATTGAAGGCCCACTTCATAGTCATCATCATTGTCTATTGAATAAAAAATTATAATTTAATAATGTTATTACTTGACAAACAGATGTTTAAATAAAACAACCATTTATTAAAATCGGTCAGAGCTGCAATTGTTCGATTATATACGATTAATGCATATACTATTTATATATATAAATTTAAAAAAGAAATTCTTCTTAAAATTACTTCAAATATATTTATGCCACTTAAAAATATATGAATTAAACATGAATAATTTTATTTTATAGATTTTTATAAGTTATAACAAATAGCTTATCAAGGTCACAAGTATTAACATAATAAATAATTGTTTTATAATATAAATATAAATATACACGGTAATAAAAGCTCTGACCAACTTTTTCAGGGCTTGTTGATTAAAACTGTCCTTCAAACATACGGTCTCAAACTAATTTTTGGATTTATTATTTGCCTAATATACAAAATATATTTGGTATAAAATACAACATTAAATGCGTAAGCTCTGACCAATTATAAATAAATAGGTCAAAACACATTTGTTCACAACTGAAGACCCAAAACTAACACTGATATAAAAAATTATAATTTCTTAATAACAAAACAAAATCTAAATTGTCAAAATACAATGATTGATGATCTTCAATTGTTATTTTAATTAATAGAAAATGTATGATAATAGAGTTTATAGCTTGAGGAATTTATTTCATAAAATTATTAATATATAACCATAATTATTAGATTATTAAATCATTATCAATTTGATTTTAAATTAAAAAATTAAAAGCTATAAACTCAAGCAAACATACAAATAATACCCAATATCCAAACCTTTAATGCTCAAAGATTTCATTTGTAAATCATCAGGTGAATCTTCATCATCATCATCTGTCTTAGCTTTTGATTTGTTTCTAACAATTGGACCTTCGTAAACTGTGCCCCCAGTTTTCATCACATGTTTTTTAGCCTGTGAATGATTTCGTAAAACTGTGATGTCAGCAACTAGACTTTTGTCACAAGCTTCACATCGAGCTTTATAGCAGCTCTTTGGTTCTGGTGACAACCAGCCTCTAAATTCAGACAATTTTTCCCAGTCTGTACGATACTTTTGTAAGCCTCGTTTTCGTTTCATCATATGAGCTCGATTAGCGGCTGATTCTTGTTTTATTCGTAGTGGGGTCAAAACTTCTTCAATTGCTATGTCATCTTCATCAGCAGATTGTTTCTGTACATCAGCATTATCTGATGATTTGATCTCAAATTCAACCTGGGTGTCCTGCTTTCTGAGGAATTTAATTAATTTAATTTTACAAGACAAGTACTGCTATAATGTACAACACACATGCACTAAAACATTATGTTAACACTTGGACCATTGAACTTGAAAACCCTCTTTGAGAAGTTTAATTTAATTTGAATTTTTAATTAAATAACATATTCAAAATTTACCTAATAAAGTTTTCGTTTATTCACCTTAAATTGTAAATGTTCAACATTATAAATACTAAAATAAAACGCTTTTTTTTCTAATAAAAACTATTATTGCAGCTCTGACCTGGACACCTAAATTTTACCTTTATTTTTTTGTACATGATGTTCAGTAACCACAGACACCAAATTACCAGTCTCGTCGATTACATTCACTTCTTTTTGTATGTATTGTGTATTTGAGCTAGAAGCTTGTGGACCTTCATTGTCATCATCATCTTCATTGGGTAATGATACCACAACATATTTGTCTCGTTGTGATTGTGCAGCCATTTCAGATGTAATTATTTCTTCGGTAGGATTTGTTTGATTCATATACAATGCTCTTGACCCGAGTGAAGATTTGTCTTCCTTATTAGTTACTACAGCTATGCCGTAAGTTCCTTTTTTGTCAGTCACCACATTATACTCAATAGGTGGTACAGGATTATCATCTGCATTAGGACAACGAGCCCGCACCATACGCACATGAGCTTTACTTACACCATGAACTCGTAAAGACTTTAAATCAGCACGAAACATTCGTTCACATGCAATACACCAGGCTTTTGTTACATCCCCATCAATTGGCCGTAACCAAGCATGAAATTCTGGAAAACGTTGCCATTCTGTTCGAAACACTTGAGTGGGCGGTGTAAATGTAAGATGAGGTTGAGACATTTGACCTCGGTTGTTTGAGCTTGATGTTAAAATTGTATATTCTTCGTGTTGTTGGTTGTTAGACATTGAAATAGTGTAGAATCAAACAATATTATTTTATTTTTAAAGTGTATTTTGTTGTCTTTTTGCTTCAAATTCCCTAAGTGCTGCGGATTACTGAATTTCATCTGCTGCAAAAAATAATAACATATAAACTAATTAAGTAGCCTATTACTTTATATTTCCCATTATAAATAAACTGATCAAAAAATAGTAACTGAATCAAATTAACATATTAAACCCTAAAAAAAAAAAAACTTAAATCTATAACTTACTACAGTAAAAATATTTTTTAAATGTCAGCAAGTCTTATATTTACCAAGATGTATATTACAACAATTGTTATATATATATAAAAAAAAATGAATCTTAAAATAAATGAAGTCAAGTTATTAGATTCTGAGCAGAACAATGAATGTATTGGTTTTAAGTTTCTTATTATAGCAGTCAAAATACTTTGATTTTCAACTATAAAAACAGCTTTTTGTAGAAAATCAAATCTAATTAGTACTGTAAAGGTAAAAATATTTTTGTACATAAAACCTGTTTTTGACAACATTGAATTGTTTTTTATCAAAGCCAATAACAAAAACTGTTGAGACTTGACATTTTCACTGAATACTAGATAACAAAAAAATCCAACACTTTCTATCTTTCTATTTAGATTTGTGTATGATACAAAATTTTCTTTTGGTGTAAAAAAGCTTGAAAATGTAATACAAGGTTTCTAAAGAAATTCATACGGTTCCTACACCAACTACATATATATCATCAAAAATATATAGTCACAATATTATACTAAAAAGTTTAAGGTTTAAATTTAAAAAAATTACCATAATTGATAAAATGTACCAAATTTAAAGCTCCTCTAAAATATTAACAGTATAACTTTTATTTTTGACAAATTAATTACTAATTATGAAACATTGGATATTTAAACATAGAATACAATAACTTATTTTTTTTTTTACAATTCAAATTATTCATGGAACTACATTTTTATGAATAAAGTGTAGCCTCTCTAAAGGACATAGTCTTAGGAACCAACTACAAACTTTCTACAGTTTGAATCCTTTAAATAACAGACAAAATTTAGAGACTGAGTATCTAGTATTTAGAGGTTTCACTATGTATGCAATAACATGTTGAAATTTTTTAGATTAGTAGTAAGCAATATCCTAGTTATACTATATTACATTATTTAGTAAAATATATTACTTTAATATATACTTAGTAACATAGACCAACCAGTAACCACCTCCGCTCAGAATTGTTTTTCTGATACAATTAATTTATCTTTGAATTTAAATAATAATAAATTTAATATTTGACTCATAAATTACAGAGAACTACTCGTTCTACTGTTCAACAGAGGACTTATTTTATTTAGATTTAACTGAACTGGTTCAGTAAGACTATTCAATACCAATGTCTGTATTATTTCTCAAATGAGAATATTTAAACAAAAAAAAAAAATACCTAAATTAAATTATTTTCAGAAACAATTTAAATTGAGGATAATTAGGTAAACAATGTTTATTTTTAAACAAGGTAACTCAAAAAGTCAGGAAATGAACAAATATCATCTTTAAAATACAAAACTTAATCAAAATCACAATTTTTATTAACATAATAGAAAATAGAAATTGTATTATATTAAACAAAAGATGTATAAATAATAAATCTCATTACACAATATAATATTGAATCATTCAGTTTTCAATTTATTTACTTTTATATTATGTATAATTGACTTGTTTAATATATTTATAATAGGTAGAGTTAAATCTAACTAAGAAAGATCAACATTTAAATAGACATTTTTTGTTTTTATGTTGGTTAAGTTGAAGGGTTTTGCCCTATCGACTAGGTACATAAATTTATGAAAAATGTGATATTCTAAGTGATATTATTACGCACGTTGAAGGACAGTTCAGAAAACACAGTTTCCTATCAATTATCAAGTAGGATACTCTACCTGAAATGATTGTATATGTCTCAATATCATCTTGTTCAGCAGGAGAACCATTGATTTTTTCCATGTTTCTTTCATGTTTACGTGTAGCTAAATGTTTTTCAAGTTCACTTTTTCCAGCAACTAATACACAATGACAAACCTTGCATACAGCTTTATCTGGCAGTTTATGGGGCATCAGCCAATCTTTGAACATGGTAAACTTCAACCAGTTTGGGTTGAATGACTTTTTGGTTAAACTCATTTTGCGGGACTCATCGTCTTCCATGCGCATACGCTTATATTTTGGTTCTTCAGTATACATAATTCTAAAATGGTTATTATAACCAAATGAGGAGAATGGGATTTTAATGTTGATAATTCAAAGAGGGTTTTCGTAAGTTAAAAATGCCTTAGCTTGGTTTCTTAAATATTATATTGGAAAAACTATATTATTAAAATGAAAAAGAAAATAAATTTATGAAAACACCTCTTAAGTAATGACATGTATAGTAAAATAAATTCTAATTTTAAAATATTTTCTATACAACATTGAATATAAGTCTATCAATAACTACCATAAATCAGTACCTATTAAATATATATTTGGTATGTAAATAATAATATAATTTTATAATAAGCAAGGTACCAACTCAATATTAGAATAACATATCAAATCAAAATTTTCAAAATGTATCAAATTGAATTGTTGTAAACATATAAGTAGGTAGGTAATCAGTTTTTAGTATTAAACAACAACTGAAATTTTATCATAGTTTTTGGAAGTGTAGCAATTTCTCAAATATATACTTACAGAAAACAGAAATCAATTAAAATAATGATATTCCTTGTTGAACCATTAACATTTGTTCTCAACTAAAGCACTTATCATACATAATATAAATCATATTTCCCATATAAACATAATATATCTATTAGATAGGTAGAAATAAGATATCAGATAAAACAACATTTTTAGTAGTTACTACTGACATATGTAGGTATATTTAGTTTTGACAAAATATAAATCAAACTTACAAAATATATGTATTAATTGGTTATTACCAATTATACAACTACTATTAGATTTTTATGGTTCACATAAATGAAAACATAGTTTAGCCAAAAGTCAATTATAAACGCAATGAAGGAATGTTCAATTTGAACAAAATCATTTGATGATTCCAATCACGAATAAATAATACAAATTTAACTAAAAAATATTGGGTAAGAGTAAATTTGAAATAGCCGAAAATGTCGAGCCCAATTTGCAAATCATTGTATATTAAAATACCTACATAAAAAGAATTATAGGTACATAAGGTACTAAATTGCGATGCAGAACTTCGAAATCATTCAAATTAACAGTAATATACGTGTATAGTACCACGAAGCACCCACGTTGAACAATAGCATTTTCACATATTATTTTTAACGGATTCTGAAAACAGAAGTTTAACCAACCGAACGGAGGTCATACTCGGGATAGACCTTCGACGTTGTTTATAACAGGGATCTATCGTCAAGTGCGTTTTCGACGCCGCGGCCAGTATATCGTTTTCCCGCGCAAGCGGACCGCAGATAGCTGGGGAAATGCATATGAAAAATTGAAAACCATTTTACAGGCGTTGCATCAACAACTGACCGGCCAAACCTTTGTCGACTTGGCCGCGGTCATCGTTTTAAACGTACAAACCGTCACACACACACGCACACAAATATTTAAACAAAATATGATATAACGAAAAAGACATTTACCCAGAATCGTCGTCGTCGATTAATTCGACTTTGGTCGAAGACATCGCCAGCAATAAGCGAATCGAACGCGTCCAGTTGTGTTGCGTGTGGGACAACAGTACAAACACGGGTTCCAAGTATTGGCGGTAGCGTCCCTCGACGATGTAACGACGGCCGAGTGAGTTTGAGTTATCCCTGGTCGTCCGTACGATAAAAAAACGGTGAATGCCGTGATCGTTTTACTTGCACTGTAACGTGCAGTAGAGCCGGAAAAGGCTCACGAAAAAATGGCAGACACGATATGTTACACACACACACGCGTATAACATATATATATATATATATATATATTATGTTGTATTATAATATTATAATATAATATTGTGTGTGTAGCGTGTTATTGTTGTTTTTTTTTACCTCCTTAACGTCTAGTCGGTGCGCATCTACAAGAAGCCGTCGACAGAGCGTGCTGCACGCGATTGCAACGTTGCCGTTCCGTCGGTGACGCTAGGGTTTTATCACGTTTATTATCGGCGGGTTGACGTAGGTATGCATTAAATTTCCTGGTAAGTTATTCTTGTATGTGGCATTCGAATTTCAAAATTATATCAAGTTTGACATATTATTATTATGGTTGAATGCAGAAAATAATATTTGATTTATCCAATTTTTGTCGAAGAAATAGGGTTGTAGGTCATAGATTTCTCGGCATTTCCGTGTTAATTGTCGGTCTTGGTTCTGGCAGACATTCGGCGCAGAGTCGTCTGTCCAAAGACGTTAGATAAACGATCAATCGGTTGACGTGAGCGTGACAACGCCGCGTATCGTGAAATGCCGAAATTTTAGGAGAGAGAAAAAATGCGGACGCCATTTTGCGTCGGACGTGTCGTGTTTTTGTGTCGATTCGATATGCTAAATGTCCGACAACCGGACAATTATTAGACCTTAGTGTTTCGTTAAAATTTTTGTACATCTTCATACATTATTGCACGTCTTTGACAACCGTTCTGTTTACTTTTTATATATTTTTTTTATATACTCATTTGATTTTATATTTTTATATACACAATATAATATAGAACACTACAAGATGAGAGGCAAATCTGATTTAGAGGAGGACGAACAAGGGTAAGTTTAACGGGCTAGCATTGTTTCCACTTGTCTACAATTCCCGTAATAATTTAATGAATATTTCCATTTTTAATTTACGGCCCATGAACTGATTTATCTGTTTTGTCGTTATGAACATTTAACCATTTTGTTTACGAAGTTTATAAAGTGCCGGCTCAATTTCGACACAGCGGCCGCCTCTTTAATTTAAAAACGCGTTTTCTCAATTTTGTATTTTTGTTAAAACAGGTGTACTTTTGATGATTTACAATTCCCACAATTGTCAATTCTAAGACTTAAGCACATGACAGTAACATTAACTCACCTTTAGATTTGTGCATCAGAGTTCTTAATTTTCGGTTTCTTATTATAATAATTATTCCAGTTGCATAAACGATCACTTAACATTAAATTAGTCAATAGTGAACTATTGGTCCCTTATACATGATTCATCGGATCATGATTGGTTTATTTAATTTTAGTCAATCATTAAACAGTTGATAAATTTCTAGTGTAACTCTTGCTTTAAAACTCCTCTATTTTATTATAGGTATCAATACTCATGTGACGTGTTTTTTTGTAAATAGTTGTGTTGTTAAGATTTTTATCTGTTTATTTAAAATATTATATACCTTGGTATGTTATTAATACATTTTAATTTATGCTTATTGTATTAAATCTCATAATTTAATATTTATCTACGATTTTATCATAATTGGCATTTATTGAATAATTAAGTATATTATATTTTATTTTGGTAGGTACCTACCATTATTTTAAAATAAAACATTATTTCAATATTATTTTGCTGTGGTCTATTATCTTGCAATTATTTACACTGTTTGAGATCAATATTTTAATGAATATATAATTTTAAGAGATTTCTCCAGACCTAAATTTTTAAATGTAAATATTTTATGGGTATAAATAAGAACCTCGTTCTGTCTTTATTGGATAAAAACTATAATAATTTTGTATTAATTGTATAACATTTTCAAGTATTGATATACCTAGGTAAGATTATGAAGTATCACCAATATAATAACAAAAAAAGTAGGAATTACATGAGCTGATACTTATTTACCAGAACTTTCTCATCTTTAAAATTAAGTTAAATTTCAAATATGATTGTAAATTTTTATTTTTATTTTCATTTATTAACAATCCTAGTCCTTTGTTGAGGGTAATGATCTATCTAGAATTAAAGTTATAAATAAATTGTACCTACTATAGTTCCTTTTATATACTAATATAACCTAATTTAAAATGTTTCATTGTTGTGTAATAGCCACAACTTCAAAAGTTAGTAGTATGTTACTACTATTGTTAGTTAGTATGTATTCAGAATACATAAAAATATTCCTGTTATAACTGTTATAAGTATTCTATCATGTATTTATCTAAAGGAACATATTAGACCAAAAATTAGATAAAATTTTATATTTTTCTGTTATACCTAACTAATGAATACATTCTAAGGGGGTGTAGTGACCGAGCGGATTAAGGTGTCAGTTGCGACGCAGACTGTCGCTGGTTCAAATCTCGATCACAGGCGGCATTGCTTTCTGGGCAGTTCACGCTGTTTGGAAAGAGGCCACTGCCCAGAGGCGGATAGGCAAAAAACAATTTTCCGGGAAAATATTTATGGGGCGGCATTAATTATTCTACTATATATGGTATACAATCAGGGATACCAAAACTTTTTTTCCAATGAAACCTAAAAACAATTACACAGATATTAGATATAGATGAAAGATGAATAATATAAAATAATTCAATAACTAAGTTTTTGAAAGCTTAAAAATTTATATTGATTATACATGTTATAGGTATTTCATACAGAATACAAATTTGCTTAGACGCTAAGTAAAAATTAATTGAAGGTCCTAAATGTAAAAAGCCCTATGGATTCCATCTTGGAAAAATTTATACCACTGCATATTGGAAGGGGGCGCCGGTAGGCGGTAATACAGGGGCGCACCGGAAAAGTCCCGGTATCCCGGTGTGCCTATCCGTCCCTGCCACTGCCCCCACCTGGGCATGGCAGAAACCTGCGAGTGCCCACTAGAAATTCTGCCAAATAAGCGTCCGAACTTGGGTCTTCGTGTACACTCCCGGACATAGCGCCATACAATAAAAAAAAAATACATTATTATCAGTGGCGCACAGTAGATTTTTCACAAGGGTTTCAAAAATATATATCTCACAGTACCCACCCACCCCATAAGTAAAATCTGAGTTTATACTCTTTATACAATTAATATTAAATTAAACAAATATTTATCAAAATAACATCCGAATTCACCCAGAACCAGTCACCCACCAGTTCTCTTAGGAGTGTCTGTCGACACCCCTAACCCCCCCCCCAGTGTGCGCCACTGATTATTATAATGCTCATCCGGAAGAAAAGCAACAAAAGTCAAAAATGGTCAATTTTGGGTTTTTCATACATTATGATAAATTATGGTGTATATTTTATCCGGAAAAACGATACTTCTATAGTTCAAAAATTCACCACCTGAGTGTCACTTTTCCATTGTTAAGAAATTAACACTCGTTAATAAATGATAAATCCTCCACTCTCCTGAAAAATATCACATTTAGATTTGTGTCATTTTTCTTCCGGATGAGCGATACATTCTTTAACATTTATGTCTTTTTTCTTAATATTTTGTTCTGTTTATTTAATACTTTATTGTCACTAACATAATGTAACATTCTTGAAGTGGGTATTATATTACTTGACAAATTAGTTTTGTCACTTATAACCCTTATAGGGTCATTTGAAGAATAATACCTACAACTAGTATAGAACATTTGACTGTTAAATACAGAAGTAGTATCATATTATAAATGGAGATATCTGGTTTTTATTTTAGTGTTATAACAAAACAGTTTAAAGTGATTCCTGAAAAATTGTATTCATTGGAGAAGTCTTGTTGTTTCCCACAGGTCTTCAATTGATGTATACTTTTTTATAACTGTTCGATACATGTATACTATACAATAGTTTCTCAAATTTGGCGCAATGTATGAACATCGCTTAATAATTGATCCAAAGTTGTTACCTACATGAGAGCTAATCAAACATTGATTTCAATAATAAAAAATGTTTAAAGCATACCTAGAATTTTTTTTTCATTGAAAAATATATTTACTTTGAAATTTATAAAATCAAACAGAATTATATTAATTAAATAAAAGAGTATTTACAATCTGTAATAATTATAGGTACCATTATTTTTATAATTAAAAAGTACATAAATTAATAAAATATTGATTTAACTCATTGGCTGCTTATTTATGAAAATTGATGCAAGGATAATTAACAATGCTTTTGACACTTCCAATATATTTTTAAAGTAAATGGTTTATTAAGTTTATTTTTCCCTACATGTGGATTTATGTCATTTTATTATTATTTAATGTCAATTTAATGCATGTTTTAAAATATGTAAATATACCATGTCTTTTGGATGTATGGTCATGTAAAAACAATTTCTATATTTTAGTTTTAGAAGACAATTGTTTTTTACTTTTATCATAATATGCATGGAGTAAAAACTGGAAAAAGACAAACTCAGTCTTTTGTTTGCAAAAATATTTATTTTTTAAAATTTAAAATATCTACTCTAGCATCTAAATAAATGAACTCCACACTTTTTTCCCTGAAATTCTCCCACTCTATTACCTATTCACCACTGTAAATTCTTCCATTTGTGACGGCATCTAATAAAGTGATGAGAATGGACGAATTTGCTATAATGAACCAACTACTAGTATAGCTCATTTAGGAAATTTGATAAAATCCAAAAATTATATTAATAATACAAGATTCATTTAACAAAAAAAAAATTATAAGTTATATTTTTGAGAGTGGAATACATGATTTATAAAATGTTTAAGTCATTAAAGGATCAGAAGAAAATATCATATTCTACAAACTAAATTCAAAAATTTTGTTGGATACCGAGTTTTAGATAGATCCCATATTTTGCATAGTATATAAATATATATTTTAAGAAGAATCATTTTTATCTTGTATACCCATGGTTCTTAATAATATTCTCTTAATACAAAATTCATGTAATAACAAACAATTATAATTAAATAATTATTGACAACATTTGTTTTTCCCATTATTAGGTATTGATTAATTTATATAAACTAACAATATTTTTATTTATGATTGCAGAAAATTGTTTGTTGGTGGACTTAGCTGGGAAACTCAACAAGGTAAACTAACTAATATGCATTTAAAATAAAAATTGAATAAACTTTTATTTTTTTAGAAACATTGAACAAACATTTTGATGACCAAAATGTTTAAAATATTAATTTATACTTAAAAATTATTTTCTGGTATTTTTGAGTTCAAATACTCACTAAGCTTCATTCTAAAATATTTAATTAATTGGTATTTATATTTATTTAGAAAGTCTTCAAAGATATTTTAATCGATATGGTGAAGTTATTGATTGTGTTGTTATGAAAAACAGTGAAAGTGGACGGTCAAGAGGTTTTGGTTTTGTCACATTTGCCGATCCGAATAATGTAAATGTAGTGCTACAAAATGGACCACATGTTTTGGATGGTCGCACTGTTAGTAATAATATTGCCATTAGCTTTATTAATACAGTAGAAACTGCTTTTTACTATGCTATATACATCAATACACCTTATGTCCAGTATATTCTTGTCATATGGTTATAATGATAATAAAGATCGTTATTAGCAGATTCTACTGTAATTTATTTAAAGGATTTTTTTATTTATGAAATCATTTATTTTTTAAGATCGACCCAAAGCCCTGTAATCCTAGAACTTTGCAAAAACCAAAGAGAAGTTCAAGCTATCCTAAAGTTTTTTTGGGTGGTTTGCCCTCTAATGTTACTGAAACTGATTTAAGAACTTTCTTTTCGAGATATGGAAAAGTTATGGAAGTTGTAATCATGTATGATCAAGAAAAGAAAAAATCAAGAGGTAATATTTCTTATTTCTTTAAACTTAAGATTAAAAAAAAAAAATATTAGGTTTCTAAACAAACATAAAACAATTTAATAACAATTTCCATGGTTAAATATACAGAATATGCATACTATATAATTAATTCATTCATAAGTTATCTTGTAGTATAATTATAATATATTATTTTCCTAATAATTAGATTTCAAAATAGATATAGATAAATTTATTTTAGAATTTAAGTTTAAATTAGACGTTAATGAAACTTAAGATTTCTAGTTAATCATTTTTTTTAAATAAAGATATGTTATATTTATATACTTACTAATTTAGGTATGTTAGCAAATTAATATTTTCTTGAAATTTTATTTTTATATAATAAGGTTTATTTTGTTTAATGGAATTTATTACCTAGAACATAAAATATATATATTTATATATAATTTATGAGACTTATGACTAAGTAATTAGCTGTATTACTATTGAGTATTCATAGTGTACAAATATTAATTTACACTTTTGAACCAGTCATTTCAGTATTTTATAATTTTATTCAATGTATTCATAATAGTATTACTTATTCAAATAACATTTTATTTTCATAATTTTTTATATTACCCATATTTTTGTTTCCTAAATAAAATGTACTTGTTCTATTATATTATTATATTAAGATGTTAATGATGTGATTATATCTTTTATGTTTGTTTATACACCTATTTATGTATCTTAAGTTTAATTAGTATTATTATAACACTGCTACTAATTTCTAAATGTTGGTGATTTTCTACTATATGATATTTTATCAACTTATCAGTGTATTAGTTAATCCTTTTTTAACAATAATTAATTTAAGGATTTATTCATATACACTTGCATATATTGTATGTCATACTATTTTTTTTTTTTTTTTTTTTTTTTTTTTTTTTTAAATTTCATGTAGGTAAATTTCATTTAAATATTTATAAATTTTGATTCCCATAATACCATTTAATTTACCCATAATTTGAGCATTTTAGACATAATATATTAGTTTTACTGATTTATATACAATAGACTTCTCATCCAGGCAGGCGGGTATGACTAAAAAATATCATTCTGTCGCTCTAAAAATATAATATATCACAGAGGTATTCTAACTTTTTCATCCCACAGCTGCTCTGGGTGTTAACAATATTTTAAAAACTTCCAAGTTAATAAAAAAAAATTAAAATTATACACGGATACAATATAGTCAATATGTATGTTATATGGGTGATAATAACAATGACTTAAGTACTAGAATTAAAACTTCAAATAGTCGCATTGTAAGGTGTGTCGTTTTCATTTCCATGACTTCTATTATTTATAATAATTATACAAGACCTAAGTATCATGGTTTTCGATGCCTTGACGCGACTCCCTTTGTAAAGTCACGCTGCGCACAGTTTGAATTCCCATGATAGAGCACATTTTACCTATTCTATAGAATCTTTGTATTTAAAATTTTAATATAACTGAATTTATCAAATAATATTACAATTATAACTTATTTGATTGTTGAAATATCAATTTAAGCCCTCAACGTGCTTGATATTCTTACCTTTAACTTAAATCAGTGTTTCTCAAGCTGTTTTAGTTCACAGCCCACTATTATACATTATAAGTTCTCACGGCATACTCAACACTAATTTAATGAAATAAAATATTGATTTCAATATTTTTTACCAGCAAAATTACAAATATTAGAAATTTCTCAAGACACATCTGTTGAGAGCCCTGACTTAAATAATAAGACAACCTATCCTTATAATAAAATTAATAGCTCAAATTTAAATAATATATTGTATAGGTATATGTTCAAAGGCTATGCTAATGTCCTCTTATCAGTTTTCCGTTTTAAAATATAGGTACTATGTTATGATCTAATATCTACAGCACCTTGTTATTACAATAATTTTGATAATTACTTTTAATTACGTAATATATGTATTGTAGAAATGACCTAATAATATATTATTAGCAGTGTCAACATGGTGTTGAATTCTCACCATAACCAATGGTATTTTTAGGGTTTGGATTTTTGTCGTTTGAAGATGATGATGCTGTTGATAGATGTGTAGCTGAGCATTTTGTCAACCTTAGTGGCAAACAGGTATTATTATTTTAGTAAATAAACTCCAAAACATAAATGTAAAGTTGGGTAACTTTGAACATTAAAAATGTGTTTATTCCAAACATGTAATATATTTTTTGATTCAATATGAATTTCTGCTTTCAAGCTTTAATAGTAATAACAGATAATTTTTAATTCAAAGTTACTTGTTTTACCTTGGTTTATCTATATATTAACAGTTTCTTTTGATACTTAATTTGTTTCAATTTATAAATGATTATAATGATAATGAAATAAATTTCAAGACTAAATCTTGTTAGACTCTTTCACTGCCTTGCACTATCATTATTATATTATCTTTATAACAATAATTTTATTATAAAGAGAATTTCTTTATTTTATTTTTATTTTTTAACTCATAATTTTCTTACATAATGTTGTTTTATTCACTGTATCTGTGAAAAATATAACAAAATTCTACGATGTAATAATAAAACTAGTCAAAGTTAAATAATCTGAACATAAAATTAATTAATATGTAATCCTACCAAATTATCTGATTAAAAAGTGGGTGTCATTAATGTATTTTATGCAACTTTTTTACACTACCTATAGGAAAAAAAAATAAAACTTAACTATTTTAATATTCATAGTTAAGTTTCATTTTCTCTGAAATTTATATACTATAATACCAATATTTTGCCATATAATAAATATGCAGCAGTGGAAAGGGTAACAAATAAATAAATTTAAACTAAATTTTTTCTACAATATGTTATACTTTCTTTGATTTTTAGTTTATTGAATGCATTTTTACATCAATAATAAAATTAGATATGTTAATTTATTCTACTAAATTATTAATTTTTTATGTGAATACATGAATTAAGCAGAGTTGTAGTTTCACATTGATCTTATTTATAATATATAGTTCCATTAAGGATAATTTTAAAATTTTAATATGTAATCATACTTTAAGAGATACGTTTAAGTTTATGTTTTAAGAAATATAATATATATAAACAGTAATACAGTATATTAAATTGCTATAGAATTAATCTGTTTTATACCTATTATAGTAATAATTATAAATAATAACAGTTATTGCTAAATATAAATTAAAATAATATTATTTAATATGCTTTTATAATTTATGTGCTATTATATCAAAAATTAAAATTATGAAAGCCAAAATACTTAATATTCATATTTAAATATTGGTGTGTTTCAGGTTGAAATTAAAAAAGCTGAACCAAGAGATTCAAATAAAATGAATGATGTAGGAGCTAATCAGTGGGGCATGAATCAAAATAATCATTTAGCAATGGGTGTAAGTTGTATTGCTTGATATACTAAGTTATAAAAATAAGTTGACAAATAATTTATTAACTGCTTTTTAGTGGACACATTGTTGTAAAAGTTTTATGTGTAAAGCATTTCCAATTTTATTTAGTACACCAAAAAAATCTTAATTCGTTGACTAATTCCATACTTAAATTTTTATAGAATTAGTTTTCACTATGTGTCCACTATAGGTTAAATTATTTTAAATATTTATTAATAAGTTGTGTTTTTAGGGAATGGGCATGGGAGGCCCAGGTGGACAAATGGGAGGTCCCATGGGTGGAATGGGACCTATGGGTCCTGGAAATATGATGCAAGGCTATCAAGGAGGATGGAGTTCTACTCCTCAATCACAGTACCCTGGTTATGGCACTCCATCTGGTCCAGGTGGATTTCAGGGTTGGGGAGCTCCACCTGGACCGCAAGGTCAAGGAATGGCTCCTCCAACTTGGGGTTCAAATTATGCACCACCTCAACAACCTGGATACGGTTCATATGGTAAACGTGTTATAACATAGCATTAAACTTATTTTCTTTATTTTTATTTTATTATAATTTAGCACCTCAAGCACCTCCACAGTCAAGTTATGGAAATAACTGGAATTGGAATATACCCCAGAATGGACCTGCAGCAGCTACTGGACCTCCTGGACAAACTGGACCAGGACCTCAAAGTAAGCTATATTATTGTATATTTAAATGATTTAATTGTTGTATTAAATTCTCACATAATCAGATGATATGTATTCTCGTTCTGCTGGAGCAGCACCAGCCACTGGACCTACTCCCCCTGGAACTGCCCCTCAAAAAGCTGGTGATTATGCTGGCTATGGAAATTACACTGGCTATCAACAGGTATGACTTATTCAATAATTTATTTAGATCTTTTAGTTCCTTAATTGATTTAAAATGTATTATATAATACTAATTTTTTTTTTTTAAATATCATAATTTTTTAAAACTAAAAATAGACAATAATGTAAATTGTATGGTTTTTAATCATTTATGCATTTAAGGTTAATATTTTATTACAAATCCACTTAACTTTATTGTTAAAAAGTAACTTTTCAATTACTTGAATTTATTTTAAATTTAAACTATTAAAATGTTATTGCTAAATTAAAAATGTTCACATAATCATTTGATTATTTCATTATAATTGTCAGTTGCAGAAGTTGATTGTGATCACTTAAATTTTTGTCTAGATAGCTGATTTGGTTAACTGATCCAGTTTTCTCTTAAGATGATGCCACACTTATGTGTTGTCTCCATCTTACAATAATATAACAGCAAATTTTACGCACAGCAGATCTAGTTTAGCCTAAATTGATCTCTTATAAAAATTAAAGGCAATATTATTATTTGGACGTCAAATTGGCTTTTTATTTTAAATTGAGTTATACGTTTTTTAGGATATACAAACAATTTTTAAATTTTACATACTCTTAACTCGCATTAAAATTTAAGTATAATAAAAAGCCCATGAAATGCCCGGAATAATACATTTTGCCTTTAATTTTATATGGGTCAATTCATTTTAAATTTTAAACTTAAGCTAAACTGAGGAGTGTAAAATTTGTTATGTTACGCGCCTGTAAGATGATGATAACACAAACGGGTGTAACATCCTCTTAATAGTGATTTGAATGTTTGTCTATCATGTCTTGGTGAATCAGTTGTAGTAAAAATTTTCTACAAGTTGAATTATTAAATGATGAGTTTAAAACTTAAACAATTGTATGACAATGAAATTATATTTTATTAACTTATGATATAACACTTTAAAGAAAGTAAAAAAAAATATATATCTATTTTAGTAGTATGACTGTTGAATGTGACAAATTCAGTTATAAATTTAAATTTTTCATTTATTTGTTTACATATAATAAGTTTATACATTTTTATTTTTATGATTATTTTATCATATTTATTTAATATGTTAATTGTTCGGAACTATTTTTATTTTTATCCATAGTTAAAATATGATTTCATGTATTATCAATATTATTGTTATTATCAATTGTTTTTAAAGTTATTTTAAGGAAAATAGTTCGCCTAAGACGTATAAATTTTGTGACATTTTTTATATTAAAGACAAGATAAGAATTTAAAAAGGTTGAATAAAAACCCATAACAATAAAATTATTTTCTTTAACAGTTAACTATAGTAAAATAATATTTCGTAAATTTACAAATTTAAATTGTTTTGGTTTTGTATATGTTTTTGACGTTATTATAAATAAAATTTTTTTTATAAAATTATAAAGTCGTAAATGGTTTTAATATGTATAATATTAGTACTAGATGGTTAAATATAATTTTAAATACTTTAAATATTAATAATTGTTAATAGTATTTAGTTTTATTATTTTATGCATTTTTTACATATAATTAAGATTTTTATCAAAAATATTTTTGATAATTTTTAATGATATTTAATCAAAAAAATTATTTTATGATATCTTAGATCAGATTAATATTTTTCTCTACATTGTTAAATTTTATTGATATATAGATGGAGAGTCTAACTTAATTTCATTATTTAATTTTTATTTATGACTAAGTATTTATGTCCATATTTAAGAATTAACTATGTATATTGATTATTTTTGAGATATTATTTCATAGGTAGTTTTATAAATCCCATAAATTACATTTTAAATAAAATTACGATTTTACTATTTTCACATTATTATTGATAATAAATTAAAAATACATTTTTATTTAAATTATTTGTGTTAAGCTTTGTTTGTAATGTAAGAAAAGAAGTTAATTAAACTTATTTCATTTAAAATTTTAATATTTATACCATTGAGTCTAAATTAATAAAATCATGTTATAAATACAAAGGCCGTACAATTTGCACTTGTTCTAATTAAATTAAGTATATGCTGTCTTAAAATTATGCTTATACCAAATGAGATCACATTGAAATTATTATATTTTGCTTATTGTTCTATGGTTTAAATTTATTTTTTATTTCTTACCTATTCAAATGCCACTATTTAACATCTAATACAATTTACATACTATACCAAAGATACTTTTAAAGGCAGATAATACTAAATTTAATTTAAGTAGTTTGTTATCATTAATAATTATTACCTATTATTGTTTATATTTTTTTACTATTAGTAATCAACACATGACTAAATAAATAGATATGATTACAACAAAAACAGTTTTCACTTGTATTGGGCATATTCCCACTATTTTATACACAAATCCATTACTTGTAGTTCTCCGAATTTCATTGGTCGGCAATGTTAATAGAGTATAATAGGAGCGGAGAACTACGAGATAGATGAGACAAGGATGGTATGTGTATCACAAAGTTTTGATCATACATGTTTATTTAGTCATGAGTTAATAATAATGGTAGTTTAGTTGTAATAATAATAGTAGATGTAATAATAGCAGTAATTATAGATACTTAGTTTTACATTCTTTTATGGGATAATATTGGAGTAAATTATATTTTTAGGATTCGACCAGCTATGGTGCAGGCCAAACTTATAGAGGGGCGGACGGCACAGCCGCTGGCCTCGGGTCTGGCGGTGGGTATGGTAAGCCATTTGACTTTAAAGAATGGCCCACTTCATGACTGATTGAATTCAATTAACACTTCTCTCAATATTCACTGGTTTGGGTAACACAATTATTATAATAACGAAACAATTAAAAATAATATAACTTATAAAAAAAAAAATTTAGGAATATTATAGTATCGATTAATATTTGTAATTCTTACGTATATAATAGAATTATATATTAAATATCTATATTAATACAATCTATTTATAATTACTACATAATACTATTTAACTTATACTCAATAACAAATGGAACTTAGCGTATTAATTATTATTTCCCTAGATTCTAATGGTTTTTTTTTTATTATTATTATATATTTAATTTAGCCTGTTTTTTTTTCTTTTAGACATATGACAATTGTTATCATAGTTTGTTTATTTTTTCTTTGGTCTTAAGTAAAAAAAAAAGTAACGGCACCATGTTTTTTTTAAGGTGAAACCAAAAGTGAGACTAGGCAGTACATCTAAAATATTTCGAATATAATTATTTTATAACTTAGTGTGAAGGGAATCGGGTTAAGGAATATAAATAATATTAACAAAATTCGGGTAAATTTCAAGCTCTTAGGTTTATAAAATTACTTTTAAAAATCACATTGTAATAGATAGCTAAAGAACCACTGGACTGATTAATTGGTAAAAAAATTTAATGTACATACAGGCTTAAGGAAGATTCTCGAATCGTTTAAAAAATAAGTGTTGTTTTCATTTTTAAGTAGAAGTTGAATTATTTAATGAATAAGTCAAGGTTACTTTAAATATCTTGTCCCGACTATTTGTCATTTTTTTTTTTTAAATATATATATATATTTATATATAATATATAACAGAAGCTCGTCCTAGTAAGTTACTGGTTTTTTTTATAAAGTCACTATTTTTAAAATTTAATAATAAACTTAAGATTACACAATTAGTGGATAAACTTTAAAGTAATATTATCTGTATTTACTTATAGGATGACATTTTCTTAGTAATAATAATTTTTATTTTTTGAGAAAATTACTCTCAAAAAATAATTTTTACCAAAACTATATTTTTAAAAAATTAACGACTTAAATGTGATGAGTTATAAGCATATTTTTTGTACTAAATAAGTCTAGGATTACAGTTGTTATGGTCTTAAATAAGAATTTGTTTTAATTATTGAATTTTTTTTTTATCAAGACATTTTATATATTCGACGGATAGGACACGATTGAGAACTTTTTTAACCTGTGACAAAAGCTATGAAATATTTATATAGATATTTATTTATATATTTCTCGTTTTATTTATTATTTATGAATGTTTAATTATTTTGTGAAAAAAAAAAACAAATTTGAGCTTTATTATTAATACTTTAGCCTGTAACAATTTTTATTTTGAGAAAAAATCCTATTATTTATTGTCAGTTAGTGTTTTTTCAATGATGTAGAAGGTCGCTTTTGGCGTGATTTAAAACAAAATAATAATATAATAATAATAATAATAATTGTTTAAATATTAAAAAAAAAACAATACAAACAATTGAGTTTCCATTATTAAGTAATTCCCCTCCTATTTTTTTGGGCGACATTGCGAGTTGTAAGTAAATGTGTTTTCCCATACTTGTTTATGTAACTGGCAATAATTAATTTTTTTACTGTCTCCATCAACAATCTTTAGTAAAGAATGTCATTCAGTTATGAAAGTCGGCCATTTTTTTTATATATATATATACATAATTTTTCTTACTTGCAGTGTTGCCTATTCTTTTCTATCTATTTAATATTCTATTTTTTCAAAAGAAAAAATTGAAATTGAAAATTAGGTATTTAAACTGTCAACTTTCTATAATTTAGTGGCCCCAGTAGTGACGCCAGTCGTTTCCGCCGGCGTACCGGCGGCGACATACAATAACGCCCCAGGACCAACCAGAGCGAATAATTATAATTCAAACCAAGCACAACCATACCATCCTTACAGGCGCAACTGAACATATTATTATTTGACTGGATCATCACTGGTGTCATGTTCACTTATGCTCCTCGTACTATTTCTAATCATTCTTATTAATAATAAACTACTATTATAAGCTATAAAATACACATTGTGATTGTGTTTATTTATAAAAAAAGAAGCTGGCTACATTAGATCAACATTTAAGTATTTTTACCTACATGTTGATTATTATGTAATATTACAAATAGGGAATACCTTGTCATTTTAATTTTTTTTTTTTATGAATTTTATCATGATTATGTCCAAGCATACTGTATATAAAATTGATTTTTTGTTAAAACCTATTAATAGGTTATTTTGGTCAATACTAAATATAACTGAATGTTACTCAAAAGTAACCTTACTAAATTATTTAGTATAATATATTAAAATTGAATTCTTCAAAATCACAATATTGTCAGTTTATTTATTTTTATTGTAAATAATAGTTTTACTTAAAGTAGGTATTTTCAATGAATTAAAAATTAATTGATAATAAATATTCTCTACAAATTGATTTATAACCATAAAGTCAGTTATTGCCATGTATTTTATATTTATATCGTCTGTTGCATGAATTTAATTTACTGGTAAGTATTTTTAAATGTATTTATTTAAAATTAAATTTTAGATACTCGACCCAACTAGAAAAATTTTAGTTGTAAAAAAAAAATGCGTGTTAGGGAAATTCCTGTGTGTTATTAATTAGTATAAGTTCTCCAAAATTGAATGTTTTCAAGTTAATTCAATTGAATATTATATTTAAAAATTACAATTCCATTACAATAAATATACATAAAAATTAATTGCCAAGTAACCATTATTTATGTATTTATTTTTGAATTATCTGGAATTTTAGCTGCATTAGCAGATGGTTATAAATATTTTACATTGAATACAATACTTTTTGGTGGAAAAACAGGATTTATTCTTGAGACGGCGCCATACCCATTTACTCAATTTTGAAATCATGAATTTTTAACATTAAAAACTTTATCATATTTGTGATATCAAAAAAATAAAAATGATGTTACACAGTAAATGTTTATTTGATGGACATTCTTAATATTCAATTGTAGATTGTTGTGTTATATATTTTACATGTTCACACCCATTCAAATACAACAATATCTACACTATAGCAGTGTTCGGAATTATCTTGTTAAATTTTTTTTTGTATTCTTTCATCTAGATAAAATTAAGGTCAAGATGTATTAAATCAAATGTTACGTTTTAAGTTACTTTAATATTATTTTGTTTTCCTCACATTAAAAACTAGTGATGGGAATAATTATTATTGATAAAAGATAATTGAATAATTAGTAATTAGTCTACTGGATTTTAAGAAAAAAAAATCATGCTTTCCTAAAATTGCTGCAGATGAAATATTTTATTCTTTTATGTCGGAATATTTTTCTAAATTTAGGGTGTATAACTAATAACAGTAGTGACTTCACAAAATCTTTGGTTGTATTACTTTTTTAAACCGTATCATAAATATTGAATTTTTATTAGGTATACAGTAAATTGTTTTTAAAAGTTTAATTTAATATACTTTCTAATTATTTTATTATTATAATATCACTGTTTGTTTATTTTCATCCGATTAATTTATTTTAATAAATATGTCTAACTACTAATTACTATTATTTATTTCAATTATTCCCTTCACTATTTAAAATAAGGCTAAAAAAAAATTACAAAATAGGGTGGCCCTTGTTCACGTACACTATTTTGTTTTGTGTGTTAAACAGTGCTTAGTATTTATATATTTATATTTTAAACTTTTTAAAGCGTTTTAAATTATAGGTGGATTCATACTTCATGTGGTGTCGTTTTTAATAATCGTTGCCTTGTGTTTTCTTATGTTTTAATGTTTATTATAATAAACATTAGTTCCATAATGCGTAACCATTTTACTAATGAGACAATGATATGTCATATAATAATTATTAAGTACCTTTACACGAGAGGATTTTCTGACGGATTAAAATGTTAGGTCCTCGATGGATTTGATCCGTCGGACTAGGCCCTAAGTTGTGTCCCATAACGTGAAACTAAAAGTCCTCTACTTTTCGCGGAGCGAATCCACCAGCAGACTAAGTCCGCTAATTAGTGGAGGAAATCCGTTGATTTTTGTACTGAGAACCTAGTCATCTGGTCATTCAAGACGTCCTGAAAGATCTGCAGATTTATACGACTGATTGCAGCTGGTTTATCAATTATGTATATTATTATGTTAGGTTAATTTGTGTTAAGTAAATGTTATTTTATACTTATACATTTTAAATATTTAATATTATAATGAATAAACATAATAATAATATGACTTCAAGAAAAAAAGTTTGTAGCTGCTGCAGGATGAATCTCGGACAATTGACACCAAATATAAAATTTATAATTTTGGAATAATCAGAGTATAATCGTATAATATAATAATATAATTCAAAAGTTTATTCTAATAAAATGAAGAGATAAACGATTTTGTAAACATTAATAAATATAAATAATAGGTAAAACAAATAAAAGATAATATTCAAATTTAATGTTTAATTACGTAGGATACGTTTTTTAAAAAACTAATAATTTCAGTATTTGTTTTTAATTGAAAAGTTTTACATATGTGTTTAAGCCTTAATTCATTTGATTTAATTTTACAATTTATTTGAATACCTGTATTTAATTTTAAAATCTCCATTGAGGTTATGGAATTCATCATTTGTAAAGCTTCAATTTATGTATATATATATATATATGGATGTTTAAATCTAATTAAATATTGGAACTTATTTTTCCAACCTTTTCTGATATATTATTAGTCATACTATATTTATGTTTCTTTTGGTAATAACGCGTAAACGGCTGGTAAAGGTTTTATTTTATAAATTACCTACGTGTAGTACACAAAGTTGATAAAATCCTTTAGACTTTTAGAGCATGACGAAAATGTTCCGTCCATGATCACGTGATAATATTTCTAAGCAGTTTGGAGATTATTATACGACAATTAATTGATCGATTATCATAAAATAAAAACTTGCTGATTAGGTTTTACTGATCTACTGTCGTCGTCCACTTACCCTCTTATATGAATTGTTACGGATTCTCCTTAAATTTCTTTTTACATTATTTTCATTAGGCATCAAACAAGCGGCTACGTCTGTTAATTTGGTAATTTCTTTTGCGTACACTTTAGAAGAAATATCAAAATTGTTTAAACTATTTTCTTTCATCGCATTTATAAGGCACGACATACTTCAGCTTCAGCAGAATCAGGATTATGAGAATGTTTTTGAAATTTTGGTTTTGGACGAATTTATCGTTACACTACCTTTACAATAATGTTTCTTTCGTTGAACACAAGTATATCTAAGCCCATCGCCTACTTTTTTTTTTTAAACATTACACATTAATATAATCATTATTTATTACTTTTGTTTTAATTACAGTGAAAACTCTTTATAACGAAAAACTCTATATTACGTAAATAACATTAAGTTAACTTATAATGGTTGGTTTGATTTACAACCTATTAATTACTCTCTATTACAAAAACTCTCAATAACGAAAGAAATCACATGGTCCCTTCAGATTCGTTATAGAGAGTTTTCACTGTATTTCAATTATATTGGAACATTCTGAGTCCATATTGAATGAATATTATGAATCTGTACTACACTACTACAGAGTACAGACAGTAGACACTAACTAATAACTGATAACTATTGCCTAATGCTTATAGGTACTTACCTACTCACGATTATCGTAATCGCTCGGTGACAATTGTCTGTGTTCTAAAAATATCGGGTGCAAAAAGTCCGATATCGGCAAAACCGTCGGGTGTCAATTGTCCAAATACACTGCAGGATTGATGGTTGAGTACCATTATTATACTTCAAAAAGAAAAATTAGAAATAGGTCAAAAACTGGCTCGCTAGAATGGTCTTGTTTCCATTGTTAAAAGAGTTGGAACAAAAATGAACCAAATGATTTGAGAATGGCAAAACCAGATTTTGATAGATTCTTGGGTAAGTGTTTTATAAATGAAAATTATACACCATATTATTTTAGATTCTGAACGAAGTGATGAACCTAATGATTTTACAATGATGTGCTATATTGACAAAGTGGGTTGCTGATGAGTTAGTAAACTCAATTATATACATTGGATCGTTCGTTCCAGAATTCCGAATGGGCAGCGAACCAACGAATTATGTGTTCGTAAGTATTTTATCTTGTAGTATTTACTGAATAATAAAGTATTTATGTCATAGGAATCCCAACTAAAATAAATTAAACATTTTTCAGTAAAAAATATCCATTTATTAAGGTATTCGCATTATACAATTAAGCTTCAAAGCTAAAAATTCAAATTACTTATAGAGGTATCTACATACTGTCAGTTTTAAAAATTATAGTACATATTATAAAAATAATCTTATACTGAAAAATGTTCAATTTATTTTAGTTGGGATTCCTATGACATAAATACTTTATTATTCAGTAAATACAATATAAAATACTTACGAACACATAATTCACTGCCCATTTGGAATACTTGAACGAACGATCCAATGTATATAATTAAGTTTACCTAACTCAGCAACCCACACATTAATTAATATCCTCCATAGATTTGGCATCACACCTTAAAATAATATTAACATTGTCTTCTTTAACAATCTCATGTTTAAATGATGCTGGATAAATCATATTTTAAATTTTTTTTTTATTAAATAAATCAAAAATTTTCAAAATCAAAATAATATAGTTTCAAAAAAATATATAATTTTAAAACATTGAATATTGATAATTGTATAATGTTATTACAATGTAATAAAGCCAATGAGAGCGCTCGATTTCCTGTGGGTCTCTAGCATGGATAATATAGATACTATGGTTGCACAACGAGCACGGATATGACGGATTGACGGCTGCATAGACTTATAAAACACTAGATAGCCGACTGTAAAAGTGTAAATTACATTCCCATAAGAACGTTGAAGTCGGGCCGCCATAATATGTCCGCAGGGCAATGTTTACATAATAACTCAATAGATAAGATACCTATATTGATAAGTGATAATGAACAATAATTCAAATCACGGTCTTAGAAGATATCTTCTAAGACCGTGATTCAAATAATGAAAAAACGAATTTCTTTTCATATTCTATAGTCAAAATTTCAAATTAATTATTAAATTATATAAAGTAGTAATACAAATATTTATATTAATTTTGTTATCATTAGTAAATATTCTTATCAACCATGCGATTTTCTAAACATTGTCCTGTTGGCATATTATGGCGGCAGACCATAGACCTTATACTCATAGACGGAGCAAGCTAGTCGTTCCCGCGGTAATCGGTGGCTGCGCTGCACATGTTGTTTCATACTTCTGCGCATGTGCGTAGGACAAACCAGGTTGTGCATAAAACGCTTATTATTATCGTATCGTATTATCAATAGTAGATATATGTCATGAAGCAGAAAGAACTTTTCGATCTTTTAATGTTTTTTTACCAAATATTAAACACAAAATGTTTAATAAAATAAAACACAAAATATACCAGAAACCAAATATTTTCAATGAATATATATATATATATATATTTATGTTGACTACCTTTATGTAAATTGTATGAATTTAAATTTTCTATAAATAAGCATTTTAACTTTTAATAAAAATATGAATTTTTGAAATATCAAAATTCGAATTACACTAAAATTTCTTACAATCAAATACCTATATAGCTATAATACATGGATTAAATTTTAGTATAACTATACCTACACCACTTAAAATTATAATTTGCGTTAGACCATAGACAAATATATATTCAGTCTAGACTATTTTTTATAATAATTAGCAGGGCTTTGGACTTGAGACTATGTGCTTAAAATCACAAATATATGTACCTATTTAAGCATCCAACAATATAAAATGTGTGTTAATGTAAGTTATTCACAATTTTTAGAAGACATAAATCATGAGTATGCTTTAAATATCAAAAAATCTATCACCGTTAACTTTTTTTTACTTTGGTTAGGTATAATATATTTATAATGGTTTTTGTCTTTAAGTTTCATTAGTTTAAATGCTGTCCTTAAAAACAAATACTTATACAGAAAATTGAATTTCATAATTGTATTAATAATTTTTATTTATTCTATTTGCTTTCTGGACAAATGTTTTGCAAATTTGAAATTTGCAAATGCATAATCCCGAGCCCTAATAATTATTTTACAACATTAATATCTTAATAATATAAATAAATAAACATATTTTATGTTATCAGAAATGACAACACTGCTAAGGTGATAGCTATGACTGCACCACCCAACCCCGCCAACCAGTGATGCTCCGTCTATGAGTATAAGGTCTATGCGGCAGACTGACTTCAATATTATCCCGTAGTCGGCTATCTAGTTGTTTTATATGTCTATGGACGGCTGTGAATGTTCTTATCACATCTAACAAAAAGTCACATACATACAGCGCCCTCTACAGCCATTATTATAGCTGAACTCTTATACCATGATTGTATATAAATATAATATTATAATAGTTATTATTATTATTAAAACTAAACAATTTAAGTTTTAAATCGCAATTTTATTATTATAATAGAACATTATGTATAATAATCAAGTAATAGTAAATACCTAGATACTTAGTATTTGTACTCTCTTACATAAAGAAGTGCGTATATCATTTGAGTTTAATGTGTTGGGTAATTATTTATATTCACTTAGGTAGTTAGGTACTATTTATTTGCTTGATATATTATTTTTGATCACAAAATCATAAATATGTGGGTACCCATGACTAAATAGAATATAGATAGATATTATAATTACGTCCAAGCGCGGATCCAGAAAATTTAACAGGGGGTGCTCAAAAAAAAATTGTTACACCTTACTATTTATTTAAATATTATCATTTTCTATTTGATTTATTAGTGCTAACTTGTTTTTCATAATAATTGTTATCGGTGCTTTCCGCTGTCGTCGCGTGTCGTTACATACGAGTATACTTCGAAAACAAATAACAATAGTTATTAATGTTATTATTGTCGTATGTGACGGCGATAACGAAAAGCACCGATATTATTATTATTATTTTTATTTTGAAAAATAACATATAATTTATAATATAAATTTATTTTGTTGGTGGCTAGATGACAGGGGGTGCTCGAGCACTCATAGCCCCCCCCCCCCCTGAATCCGCTCCTGATTACGTCGGTACTAGTTATCGTCCATTTTAGCGCACCACAACTACTGTAGTTCTCTATTTCATAGGTCGTTATTATTTTGGCGCCAATATTTTAAAATACAAGAATATTATATGTAATTATGTTAAGTCAATAATTCATAAGAAAAAATTATTCAACTATGTATTTTAAATTAATAATGTACTATAAATTGTAAAAATCAAAAATAATTTAGTATTGAGCCAATGAGAAGCCGAGAACTGAGTAATATCTAGATTGGTTCTTGAAGACTGAAGAGGAAATGAATGTCCATATCAGTAAATATGTGATCATAGGTACATATCTTATTTAGTCATGTAGGTACATATTATGTAGAGATATTTAAAAAAAATCATCATATTCTAGTAGGTACCAACTTTGAGTTAAATGATATAATTATTTAAATTAACATGATGCATATTGTGATTGCCAAATTTTATATCTATTATTATCTGCCTCACTTGTTGATGGTTTAGTTTTTGAAATTGCATTGTTGACGTCTTTATTCGTTATTGTGAATTTGATATTGTTGCCTGGTTTCTTTTCTAAAACTTGAAATATTGAACGCATAGCTTGCATTGCTGTTTCTTTACATACAAGTTTTATATCAGAACCAGAATAACCATTAGTTTCCTAAAAAATAGGTATTAATTATAACATTATTACATTCATTATTTATAGCATACTTGAGCAAGGCTATCACTATCAATATCGCATTTGATATATTTGTGTTTTTGTAACATTTCGGATAGATAGTATATAAACATATCTTTTCTAGCTTGGACATCCGGCAAGTCGACAAAAATACGTTTTTCAAGACGACGAAAAATCGCAGGATCTAGTTCCCTTAAATAATAACAGATGCATAAATTTAATTTGTATATAAACGAGTTAAAAAGTTAAAGTTAAGTTACTTATTGAATTACTTTTATTTTCATAAGTAACTTCTAACTTAACAAATTAATTTATTTTAAAGTAGCGTTAATTTATTTATTTTTCCTAATATAAATTTCATAGATTTAAAATCGTATTTTGATTTTTACAACTTATTTATATTATATATTGCATATAAAAATCATAATTATGGGAATAACCAAATATTATTTTATGTTATAGTATATGAGTGTTTTACATTATTTCTATATTTGAAATTTCAATAGTTATTAAATAGGAATTAACATAATAAATTAATTTGTATCCAATATTTATGTGTGTAATTTATTAAATTAAACCTAAATACAAATTTAATAATTACAATTTACAAATTCAGTGGGTATCAACAAAAGAAAAAATCAAGTTTAGCCATCATTTTGGAAAACTTGTAGGTAAAAAAATACATTGAAATAATTTATTTGTTTGTTTGATTTTATAATTGATTGAAGTATGTAATAATATTACTTATTCATAGTACCTACCGTAATTATTAATTAATACAATTAAATATTATATTTATTAACAATAAGCAATAGTAAGACTTAATTTAATTTACTTATTTTAATTTTCCACTGTATTATTTATTTGTTAAGTTGTAATAAAAATGTATACCTAATAAATAATAATGTTTAAAAAGCTACATTTTCTATATTCTAGAGAAATAACATTTAATAACATTTATAAATTTTACATTCAATATTGATTAGTATATCACTATAGGGTAGGAAGTCCCTATATCAAAGTTAATTTTTATTTCATTATAATTTACAGGTATTCATGGACTCATGGTCTCATGGAGTATATAAGTACTAAGTAGTAGTACACACTACATAATTTACATAGGTACGTAAAATACTCTATGGAAATCCATGATTACATCTGAAGGTAGATTAAAATTCAATATGAAAATATTATTTTATTATAGTTTAAAATGTAGTTTGTAGGTATAGGTTAGGTATAGATGCTTAGAAATTATTTCCTCTTTTATGTCCTTGCTATCTGCTGCAGATAATCTGCATGTGATATCTATTTCTAAAAATGGTATAATATAATATGTTACATTATATGTAAATTATAATACATATAACAACTATAACACAGTTTACTTTACAATAGAATATACTGTGTCTACTCTGTTTACAGATTTAACTACTTTAAACAATTTTAAACTTTGGGGAAAATTTCTAAAATAAAATTTAATTTAGAGTATATTTTTAAGTGGTAAAAATTGAAAATTCTTAGAACTTTTTTAAATAATCGAAAAAAACAAAAAAAATAACGAAAACTGGTAATTTCTATGCTAAACCAATTTTGGTTTTTAATGTAAGTAACTCAACCTTCCTTTTTTTTCAGGGTTAAACCGACGACGCCGCAGGATTTGCTTCCGCATTACTGCCGTGACGCCTACAACTCAACCTACTGAACCTAAAATGACCTCATATACTTTACATTTTCACCAATTATTTATTTTATCATCGTCTATACATGATTTAAGTTTAATTTTAGAAATAACGACGAGTGAATGGTTTTTGGCTTTTAAATAGATTTATTAAACATGCTCACCATATTTTTATGCTTAAACTATGCATTAATTGAAATTCAGATCTTTGAAAGTTTTAAATACCTACATTTGAATATCATATTTTCAAATCTTTGAGTTTTGTACCATACAAAGATGATCCTGCGACAATACAAACTTCCATTTTTCAAACAGGAACCCCTCTCCCCTTTTCATTTTTAATTATTAAAAAGATTACTTTTATATACTTATCCAAATCAAGTATCAATTGAGTAGTTTTTGAGATTTATAACTTTGTGGGCCAAGGATTATATTATGTCCAAAATAATGATTAATATATATGATATTAATATATACCTACGGTTTGAAAAAAATAGTGATTAGATAAGTTACTACTGATTTATCAATATAATTAAATGTCAATGTTGAACTTTACAGTGATAAGCTATACTATACTAGACACTAGTATAATAATATTAATTATTATTATAATAGTGCCTTAAGTATAATTTATTATACCTAGATATTAGCTACTATATAGAAATACTCAAATACTTATACAAGGCAACAACTGTACAAGGAACAAAATTATTATTTTTTTTATTTTGTATATAAGGACTCTGGATTGTGATTGTGTTTTTAAACCATTTGTTAAATTTTGGTGTCTAAATTATACACGTATATTGTTATAATTTTACCATGGATGATTCGATGTCGCCAATACAAAAATTCGTTTTTCTGAACGCAAGAGACCATCCATATGTATTAATATTTCAGATGTTAGTCTACGAGAAGCTTCATGATCAATACGCTTTGATGCAATTGTATCTAACTCATCAATAAATATTGTACTTGGTGACATTTGCTCTGCCATTTCAAACATTACTTTAATAAGCTTTTCAGAATCTCCTCTCCATTTAGCAACAAGTGTACTAGGTGTGATATTGAAAAATGTTGTTTTACACTCAGTCGCTACTGCTTTAGCAAGCAATGTTTTTCCTGAAAATAGTAGGTATGTATTTTTATTACATATATATATTTTATAATGATACCTGTGATATTATATGATAGTATTTTATTAAAATATGTATACAACATAAGTACCTGTACCAGGAGGACCATAAAATAACATTGCCGACCACGGAGTACAAAGTCCTGTAAATAAGTCAGGATATTTTGTTGGAAGTACGATAGCCTCATCTAATAACTTCTTAGGCGTAGTAAGTCCTTTAATATCTGACCATTTCACATTTGGATTAGTGACTAAAATTTCCTTTAAATTATTTTCATATTAAATATTCTGTTTTATTCCATTTATAGCAGGCGCGGATTCAGGGGGGGGGGGCTATGGGTGCTCGGGCACCTCCTGTCATTTAGCCACCAACAAAATAAATTTATGTTATAAATTAAATTATTTGTTATTTTTCAAAATAAAAATAATAATAATAATATCGGTGCTTTTCGTTATCACCGTCACATACGACAATAATAACTATTATTGTTAATTGTTTTAGAAGTATACTCGTATGTAACAACACGCGTCGACGGCGGAAAGCACCGATAACAATTATTATGGAAAATAAGTTAGCACTAATAAATCAAATAGTAAATGGTAATATTTAAATAAATAGTAAGGTGTAACAATTTTTTTTTTTTTTGAGCACCCCCTGTTAAATTTTTCTGGATCCGGGCCTGATTTATAGGTACCTAATAGTAAATGTATTTTGATTTTGTAGTTATTACTTTTGATATAATTTCAGCATATACACGCCACTCGTCCTTCCAATGGCTGAGATCAATAGAAGGCAAACAGTATTCTTCCTCTAAAGATTCATTGCAAGTATTTATAGGAGTTACTGTAAAAAAAGTTGGATCTATTGATTGGATATCTTGCAAATGTTGACTTGTATTCGATTTTTTTAAAGTTTTGGCTTTATTCTTGGTAACATTATGAATATCAGATTTAACAATATCCAACGATTTACTAATTTGTGGTCTTTTCTGATAACGCAAAAAATAATAATTTTCGTATTCTATAAGAATAGTATCTAAGTCTATGTTATCACAAACTACATGATGACTTGTATTTAAACAAGCTTCTTCTACTAATGTTGATGCCGTTTTGATGTACCTAATTCATAAAAACTATATGTAATAATGATCAGTATTATAATATTTCTAATGATGTTCAAAATTATTATAGCATATTTTTGTACAAGCCAAAAGGAATACATTTTTTTATAGGATTTCGGTCTTAATATGCTAATGAAAAAATAGAGTTAGTAATTTATTTTAATAAAAATTATATTTAGGTTTAAAATAAAATTGTTCAGTAACTAATGGTTAATACATAATATAATATGTTATATATAGATACAATATAGATATAGAAAAGTTAATAAGTTGTAGAAATAGTGAATAGTGAATACCAATAAGCAAATATGATTCTAGCCATTCTATATAGGTCAATTTGTACAGTCAAAAATGAAATATGCAAAACGTGAATACTTTGTGCATTATAAATATTTCACGACGAGAATAACACTTAACAATGTGAGATGAATCTAGATATTATACTATTTGTTATTCATCTCAGACCACAATATGAATATTGTTGCATTATATAACCATTATTTTTAAGTCTGTAAAAAGTTTAATCACTATTAAATTAATAAAAACAAAAAGTTTAAACATATAAACAATATTATTGTTCATATGAAACTATTTTATTGTAATCTGGCAAATTTAAAAACTTATTATCTTTTGAATTCAAATTTAAAACATTCATTACAGTTACTACCCATGCGGCCATGCTACACATTTTAATACATTATGTACAGTTGAGTGGTAACCACTTGCCCACCATTTGAATTATTCCTTGGTGTACATAAAATGTACAATGTATAGAATATTTCATTTTAGGCAGTTGTTATTTTTACATGAAAGTATTTGTTTTCACGTCCTGCCCTGTGATATGTTTGTATAATAATTAATTTACTAACCATGGTCGATAGTAATGGACAGAGTGAAATTGTAGGTTCTGTCTTCTAACATCAGAAGACTTATAAACTGTTTCAAATATGGCTAAAACATTCAAAAGCTTTAATCCAGCATGGAAAAATATTAAATGAATAATGGCAGATAAGGATTTCAGAGAATCCAATGTATTTAGGTATCAGTTTTCCTCAACTCAAAATTTGATTTGCATTTTTTATTGCTTGAGGTCAATGCCATGGGAAATAACATGTGAAAAAATGAACATAACTTCAGGTGATCACAATTTATTGTAATTACAATTGTAATCCAATAATAATATTATATTTTAATATAGGACAAAGCTTTCAAATTTAAAAAAATTAGTTTTATTTAATTATATTTTAATTATATTTTATTCTTTACTTAAGATTACAATTTAATAATTTAATAATATTTAAAATATTAAAGGAAATAAAATTAATTAAATGAAATGAAATGCAGAATATAAATATTGTAACTGTATAAAAAAACATTTTTTGAATGCACATGAAAAATATTGGATTGCTCAAATAGAAGGAAAACGACTGGCTTCACTAGCTTCAGAAGTAATTGGAAAAGAATTTGAACAGCGTTTAATGTTACTAAAATATATTGCCGATGCATGGGAACAAAATAAAAACATTATGCCTACTGACATAGGTTTGTACCATTGATTATAGAATAGATCTATTCTATAATCAATGGTTTGTACTATTACCTATTATTCTTAATTATTTAAATATAAATACATTTGTATTTTATGTATATAAACTATTATATTTAAATTCACTACTGAATAAACAATAACCTGAAACTAACAGTATAGAAATTAGAAATAATTGAACTGGAACAATTTGATATCTATATGAAAACATAAAAGTATTAGAAATAGAGGAAGATAATAGCATACAAATAAATCACCACAATTTAGAAGATACTTTACCATCTCTACCACCAAGAGTGCATAAAAGAGGTCGACCAAAAGGTAACATTATATCTTTCTATATTTTTAATATAGGTACTTATTTTAACTATTATTACTATCATTAAATGTAGGTAAAGACAAAACTGTGATTGGTGTTCCTAAGAAAAGAAAACTTAAGACAAACTTACTTCCGTTTTGAAAAATTTCCAGCAAATACAAAGCAATATGAAATATTATGTGTTGGTTTGTACATGACACTATTACTAAATCTGCTGTATACCAAAATAAAATTATTATACATGAAGAAAATGTTGAAACTTTGCCTGAAAAGGTTTCAAATTCAGTTTTAGATAAGGCAATAACAATTGAAGAATGAAGTGTTATTTATTCAAAGAAAGTTGGCTTGCTATCCAACAAGTCATTAAAATGAAAAAATTAACCTTCTTGAATTTGTCTCTTATGCTCAAATGATGCTACCACAAAATCAAATTGTTGTAATCGCTGTTTAGAGTGGTTCCACTTTATTTGTGTTAATGTAAACCATAATTAAAATAAAGAAAATGTGGTTTTGCAAATTTTGCATATGAATAAATAAATAATTGCCAAAAATATAATTTATTTTAATAAAATAATATAATATGAAATTATATGAATACAAAGAAATTGTAATAAAATATGAATAGCAATAAAGTAACATAAATACAAAAAAAATTATAATAAAGTATTAATAACCAATGCAATATGAATACCAAAAAAATTATTGTAAATAAAAAATATTTTTATGATGGAGACATTGAGAATTGAGATAAATATATTGGGGACATTGGAGTACGATAGCGGAATCGGTATATCCCGACCGCTGCCGCAGTCGACCGGCCGACCGTTTGCCGTTTGGGTACGATAACCGAAATGTACCAATTATTATACTATATATTTAGATTTACACCACAAATTATGAAGTTTTATACCATGAATTTTATACTCGTTTATACTACATGATTGATTTATTTTATTTACTTACTTTAATTATACCCTCACGACTGACTTGAGCACTTGACTTATTAAGATTAATCAGTATGACTGTATTGTAATTTTAACATTGATTAAACATTAAACCTCGGTTAAAACTGGGACATATTTATAAATAACTTATTATAAAGAAATATTTCTTATCAATATTACTACCAATCACAGGGCAGAACGTGAAAACAAATAATTTCACGTCGGACATGAAAATAACCATTACCTACGTTCATTTTAAGATCTACCTACACCGGCTACACCTGTCACCTACTGGCTATTACTACCTTAAATATTACATATTTAAAGCTACTATACCTACCTCAAAATATTATTTACTTTACGATTGGTGCGTACTGCATAGGTGTATAAAACAATAAAATTATACTTAACTATTCGTACCCTTCAAATCTTAAAAAGTTCTCTATCAAGTAAAGAATTGACTTTTTTCTTTCCTGTTTCTTCTTTTTTTCCTGTGAATGCATTTTTAATATAATTTATTTTTAAATTATTAAAAATTACATTTAAAATTAAATTAAATAAATCTGAACCAAATATAATTATATTCTTTCCTGTTTCTTCTTTTTTTCCTGTGAATGCATTTTTAATATACTTAATTTCCTTTTGAATTATTAAAAATTAATATTAAAAATAAAATTAATAAAATTAAACAAATCTGAACCAAATATAATTCTATATAGTATCACCAATTCTTATAACTTATATAAATACATTTTTTTTCTGGGATTAAAGTCTGTCTAAGAAATACGTGTACATAATATACGCAACATTAAATTACATAATTATTATGTTAAGGTGAATGATGACATTTGGTGAATGTTGACATTCACTGCTGTTTTTGGTGAATGTCAACATATTGTATAAATATTTAAAAATTACCAACAGTCACCGGTGAAAGTCAACATTCATAACGATTATCGGTGAGTGTTAACATTCACAATTGAGTTTTGGTGAATGTTGATATTCACAATATTGAGTTTTGATGCTTTTTAAAAATGTTTAGTTAAAAATTGGCAATGCTGGGTATTAATGAATTAAAAGTTAAAATTAAGTTAAAATGTTAAGTTAATGTTAATTAAGTTCATTAACTCATTACTTTTATTTCAAAATCTTTTAACTTAATGAGTTACTTTTTTTTAAGATTAATATGTTAATTTCAAGTGAATTTTATTCAAAAATAAATTTTCGTCAAAAGAATGATGCAAATTTTTTTATGAGGATTTTAGAAAAGTATGTTTTTCGATAGCTAGTTAATACTTTGATGTATCATTTTAAATTTCCTGATGTTGACCGAGGGCGTATGGATCCACAGAACATATTGGCAGTTGTCATAGCTGTCCATAATGAATTTTACACACTAGGCACAAAAGAGGGTGTAATAAAACAATTATACACCCGTAATCAATTTGCTGTATGTAAATAACAATTATTAACACCTGAAGAAGTTGCTACTGACCAATCCGTGTCCTCAAGGAAAGCTTCCACTTCGGTTCCTCAAACAGCCGACAGGGGTACTTGAGATGCAATTGTAAGGCAAAGTGAGTATCGAAGAAGTGTAGTTGTAGGTCCTCAGGAATGTTATGAATTCAAAATGTCATAGTAGTTTATCTTGTTGCAACAAATAATTTTTATAATATAATATAAAATAAAATAATTTATGTTTAATTATTAACCTTTTAACTAAAACTATTTTATCACTAGGTTTTTTTTACAAAATGTCAACATTCACCAAAAACAGATAGTGCATGTCAACATTCACCTGCAGTGAATGTCTACATCTAAGAAGAAATTGACATTCACTAGGAATTTCGGTGAATGTGACATTCACCAAATGTCGTCATTCACCTTAACGTATATATATAAATTTGTTATATATGCGTAGGTCTATAGGTCTGTTCTATAAGTGTAATGTATATAATACTAGATGAAATTTTATTTACATCATAAAATATGTTTAAACTGTTCTTATTGTTCTTGTATATGCTTGAATATGAAACTAGTCATAAATTATGGAGGTGTAGGTGTTTATAATATGAATTATTATTGTGCATACAAATTTACTATCCAACTGTAGGTACAGAAACCCTAGGAACTGTATTATAGGAGCAAGTAGAATATTTTCATCAAAGAATAAAACGCCCCTATAATTAAAACAATTAAATGTGCATATAAGTATACATAATAGTATCTTTGTCACTGAACATTGTGTACAAAAGTATACGAATACATGCGACTATGCGAGAAACACGATAGTGTTACATTATATTAAAATTTGTGATCCAATTAAATCAATTAAAGCCATTTATATAAATAAAATGATAATAATTGACTATTTTTAAACATTTTTAAGATAAATAATAAAAATTAAACATTTTATTGTAATATATTATAAATTATCAAATTATCTATATTACCTATATTTAATTGCAACTAATGTCCAATAAAAATATTTGGAAAAAATTTGAATACCTAACAAATTTCAACCATACTTTTTAGGCATGATTATAAATAATGTAAATAATATCCTAATAATGTGTAACAGTATATTGTATTAAAATATATATATATTATATCATGCATTACCTATACAATATAGGTAACAATTATAACTTATGATGTTTCCATCAACCAAAAATCTTCAAATATAAACTCATTATGCGTTCTCGCTCAATAGTTATTAGTGTTATTACTAATACTAATTATTATTATTACTAATAAAGTATCTGAAACTATAAACGTAAGTATATAAGGCTAAATATAACCCGACATCCACATGGACATGGAAACACGTAAACAATTTTGATGATTATTAAAGCTGGATACCTACCTAATTTAAATATAAAATGAGTAAAAACTTTAAAAAGTTTAAATAAATAACATAAAAAAAAGGAAAGTCGCCATGTTGTAGTTTCGAGTGCACCTCGTATATTAATAATTTAGAGCTGAGCTGATAGCACTTTTCCGAATATCCGATTTATATTACCGGTATACAACCGATAACCAGTATAATATTTCCAAGAACCGATACAAAATAACTTAGAAATCCGATATAATTTTCAAAAACTTATACCCGATATAATATAAACCGATGTAACATATTTTGTCATGTGATGTAGCATTTCAAAACTTATTAGATTTCCGCAGCAACAATAAATAATAATAATTAATAATTTGACATACTTATTCTTTTAATTAAATAAGTAGGCAAAAAATGTTTATCACAATAATATTATTGCAGTAACTGATTACAGTCTCAATTTCTATAATATTTTAAAATTAATTTAAAAATCTAGAAGTATTTTTTGTATTCAAAATATTATGATGAATTTTAAGCTATATTTTGAAGTTTTTATGAAATTTTGTTTATAAATGTTGATTTAAGCTTTTAACCATCAATAATCTTGTAAATGTAATACAAGATTTTGGTAATTAATAAATATTGAAAATAAATATTCAGTTTTTTCCTAGACATTCAATAGTGGGATAAATATTAAATTTGATAATTTGACAAAAAATTATTATAGTTATGTTGGCAAAGTGGCTTATAAAGCTTTTAAAAAAAAGTGGGCAAGTGGGTATCACTCTGCTGTATAGTAGAAATGGAGAGTAGGTCACTATTATGGATGTGTTAAATTTGAGTGCAGTGACAGCCGAGTGCCGACACTATACAGCCGAATTGTATATATTTTGTATACTGAAAACGATCCTGAACGGTGATGATTTGTCAGTCTAGGATATATTATATTAGTATATTACCAATGTTTAAATTATAATGTATTTTATAAGTACGCACACAAAATGTTTTCAATATTGACTGGAGTTTTTTTTTACAGTTATTTAAAGAAAAGTTGTATAGATCTTTGTGTTGGGTTTTTAATCTTAGGTATAAATTACAAAAAATTTATGAATTTTCAACTTCATAATTCCAGCCAAATTTTCGCGATTTTGACATATTTTTTTAAACAATTGAACTTAAAATGCTTATAAACACTGACTAACGAATTTTTATTTTTTTTTTTAATACGATAAGTCCAACTTATAAATTTATAATAAACCTTTTAAAGATTTTTGGATAACCAAATTTTTTTTATAGGTCTTTCAAAAAGAAACTTAGAAAAATGGAAAATTTCAACTGTTTATAAATAGCTTTAAAAAAGTTAAAATATTTTGTAAATCTAATCGTAAATATACAATAACCTTAATATAAACATTTTTTTTAAATATCAAGTTTTTACAATGATTCATTTTTGAGTTACAGCAAAATAATGCTATTATGCAATTTTCGATCATAATTAGTTTTTTTTTAAAATTAATATTGATAAAAATTTATTTACAAGGTAGAAAAACTTGAAAATTTAATACAAGGCTCCTAACATATTATTACAATGGCAGTTGAAAAATAAAATAAATTCATAGGTAGTCATAATTTTTTTTATAAGCATTCAAAGTATGAATTTTTACAAAATACGTAAATATCACAAAAATTCACAAATTTTAGTGCTAGAAATTCAGAAAAAAATGTATTTTTAAACCTAAGATTTGAAAATATAATACAAGATTCCTTACAAGCTTGTCAATCTTTATCACAAAAAAAAATGTCCATCAGAAATTTAAATTAAAGTTTTATGAGCGTTTGAAATTTAAATTTTTACAACATTGGAGTTTCACTAGATTTCTTATTTAGCGATTTTCTTATTTTGGTGTAACTCTAAAACAAATGACCGCAGATACTTGAAATTTTCACTGAATGTTTATACAGAAATTTGATTTTGACATTGATAAAATTTTCAAAATATTTTGATTTGTTTTGAGCCGTTTTTTGACATTGTAATTTTTCAACTTTTTTAGTTTTTTTTTCTATAAATATCGATAAAAATGTATTTGTTTGGTAAAAAAGCTTGAAAATTTAATAAAAGGCTCCTAACACATTGTTACAATAGCAGTTGAAAAATATTAAAAATACATATAGGCACGATTTTTTTTTTATAAGCATTTAAAGTTAAAATTTTGACTGAATAGTTAAAAAATGTTCAAATTATCTTAGATAGAAATTCATAAAAGTTTTTCTTTTTAAATCTAAGATTTGAAAATTTAATACAAGGCTCTTAACATAATTTTACAATAGCACTTGAAAAATAAAATAAATATATTGTTACAATTTTTTTTATAAGCATTCAAAGTTTGAATTTTGACAACATACGTAAAAATCACATAAATTCGCAAATGGAATCTCAAATTATTTTGTCATTAAACTAATTAAAACTATCGATTATAAAACAAGAGAAAAAATAGTAAAAGTAATGACTTCAAATTCTGTAAAAGTAAATTTTCAAACATGTTCATACTAGTATTTATTACTATTAAAGCACTGCTATACTAACATAGTAACATCAACATGTGTTAACTATACCTACGTCTCTGTTTCATGTGTAGGTACCTAATATGGCAACAGTACTATTTGCTTGCAATAATAAGTATACTTCCACAATTATGACTGGTGAAGTTTGGGGCTGCAAAGTTTAATAAGAGAGAATTTTTCTTGCACATAGCCAGATAATTATTTTAATATTTTCATTCTTTAATAAGCCATTAATACATGGAAATATAAATATATGCTAAAATATGATTGTCATAATAAAAATGAAAATTTTAATAAACTATCCCGTCAATGTATAACAAATGTTTTTTTTTTATGAAACGTACACAAATAAACATATTTAAATGTTTTTAATAAATGTAATTTAATTGAACCAGGACACCAGTCACCAGATAAGAGTAATCGTGAAAAGACGAAATATTTTTATCTTTATTTATTTATTTATTTATTAACTATTTTTTTTACGTATTGCCTATATGTCGGCAAACTTTAAACACAATGAAATAAAAAAGATATTGCTACACGTGACTTACTGACAAGAAAAACAAATGTTTGTGTCGTGGCCACTTAAAACAATATTACCCAGCAATCAGTATATTATTCGGTTCAACAATACTGATTATTTTTTACTTTGAATCATTAAAGTGTTATTTACAAATTTATACATATTTATTAAGATAGCATTATAATGACATAGGTGATAAGTAACAAGTAAGTATTAGTCTAATACAACTTACATAATCGCGTCCTTGGTGCGTACTGTTGTTTAATGAATCGCTTATCATTTTTACAAAACTTAAGTTATTTTCTATTCAATGAAAGAACGTGAATTGTGTAATCAAAATAAAAGTTTTTTCTCAACATACTGGCATATTATGAATATTAAAACCATCAAACATTGATCACGCACAGTTAAACTAAACTATAATATTATTTCCATAGCAACAACTACTTGCATCGTGAATTCGGGTGCGTTTATTGAAATATAATATATTATATAAATAATAGAGGTACCTACCTATTTGCTTTATAAATATTATTTTATTCATACGTTAAATATACATTTAACTAAACATTTTAAATATTTAAAAATATTTGTTGTACTATAAATTCTTGCTAAATTGGGATTAATTATTCGTTAATATACTATGATCTTTTAAATGATGAACCACTTTTTAACACAGCCCGTCAGCCTCCCACCTAATGAAAAATAATATTGTATTATACTCAGTATAAACCGGTTCAATTTCTACTGCAATAGCTATCAGTTTATCTCATACGATTTTCGTTTACTTAAATAATTGACATTTTGTAAACGTAATAGTCTTTATTAATTTAAAAAATGTACAGATATTAATTTATTAAATATAAAAACATAAAATATACTCATGATTTAACAAAAAATGTATTAAGTATTAATACTTACTTTTTACTAAATTTTCACTCAAGCTTTTTTTTTACGTAAATCAAATATTGATTACCAACTACAAACATAAATTTTCTTAATTAAACTCGAAAAATACGAAATTTGTGTAAATTGATATATTTATTATTATTTATCTATTCAGTTGACAAGACAGTATGACTGAACAGGCGGATGTTAAACTAAAAACTTACCATTGGACAAATCAGGTAAATAAATTAAGTAATTATCGACATAACGATAAATTAGGTATTAGTTGTTTATTTTTATTATTTTAATGTTTCATACTAATATAAAATATACAGCCGTTTTGTACAGTTATTTACCTACTTAATAGCAAAGGAAATAAATCGACAAAAGTATTTATACAATTATACCTATCTTAAGTTCTTATAATTTTTTCTAATGATTAATTGCATGCCAAATCATCCTACTTATAGATAATAATATTATTAATCTGTAGATATTGATTTAAATATTTTGTTATCAATGTAGATAACGATATACCTACATGTCCTACATAATAACTTTTTAATAGGTGTTCTTATTTTATATCCTTTCTTTATATATCTAATGATTTAAGGGGATTGTAAGCGGTGATTTTCTGTCTTTGTCTAACACACGTGGGACATACAATATGCCTGACAAAAATTAAGGTACTTCTAGTTGTTCGATTTAAAATTTGTAAAGATGTGTTAATTGGTATACAAGTTTACTTTGCATCGTTCGAAGCACTTTTTCGATTGTAGCAATATTTTGACAAGAATAAATATATTTTTAATTTTATAAATTTGTCAATTTTTTATTATTAAATATATTAAAAATATGCTTTGACCTATGCAAAGTAAACTTGTATACCAATTCAAAAAACTTTACATATTTTAAATCGAGCAACTAGAAGTAATTTAATTTTTATCAGGCGTATTGTATGTTCCACGTGTGTTAGACAAAGACAGAAAATCACCACTCTTCCAATCCCCTTAAGATTCGAAAAAATAACGTTAAAGAGGGACGCAAATTTGTCATGTTATAAGTTTGAATACGGAACAACACATGCGTATCTGAAGTACCCATCCATAAGAGTTAATAATGTTATTATTTGGATGCAATTTATTTTCGTCGATATAGCAACACAATTTGCGTTTATATACTGTTTTGTCTGTTTTATAGTAACTAAAATATATTGGAATTTTGAAATAGTTATTACTTTATTAGATATACAATTACATGTTATAATTTATAATTCATAATCGTGAGCCATGATTATCGAGCAGTATAATAATAAAAAAAACTGGCTTTTATTGAGGGGCCTCCGAGTTTTCTTAGGTGATCTAGCTCTTACGTTGGTCTTGGAAACATTCCAGGTGCCCGTACCAATGGACAATGGTTGTATAGATGATTTAAAAATAAAAATTATTAATCCACTAATTGTGAATAAAAAATAATAATCAATTTAAATCTAATCATCTATTTTTAAAAATTTTGAATTCATTAGTATTATCAGTCTAAGATCACTGAATTTAAAAACAGGGTACTACAGCAACTATAAAGTTTCTAATACCAAACAGTAAACGATGTTGGTACAATGGTATATGTTCATTGTTCATTAAAATAAAAACTATATTAAGAAAATATGAATTGTACGACTTAATTTAAAATTATTATATTTAAAATACCAAAAAAATGTAATTAATAATGTAAAGAAGTTTAAGACTAATGGCCGTTGTCGCCGATGTCATTTTGATCAATAAAAAAAAAAAAAAAAAAAAAAAAAAAACTATATTATTTATTTGACAGGTATATATTTCAGTATATACACTTATTTTGTGATTGTGAGTTGGGTGGTTACCTATATGTATACCTTATTTTTGCTCAAGATTAATAAGACTTCTATGTTTACAGACAATTTAAACATGTAAATTATACTCGATATGCATATGCACCACAACTGTATTGTTAATTTAGCATCAACTAGCGTGATATACACTTTTGTTATTAAACTAAAACTATAACTTTTATTTTAGGTTAGGGAGTTAAAATACTTGAAATATTGAATGTTCATAGGCACGTTTTTTTTTTTTTTTTTTATAACCGTTTAAAGTTCAAATTTTGACAAAATGTAATTAATTGGAAATTTACAAATCCTTTAGTTGTTAGAAGTGTATAAAACGTTTAAATTGTATAGCTAAGGATTGAACATTTTTTAAAACAAGGTTTCATGTACCTACCTAAATACATAGTATTAATTCTGCTACAAAAAAAATCTAAAAACTTTTCAAAGACAGCTTTTTTGTAATTATTTTAAGTTCAAATTTGGATGAAATACATATTAAATAATCAAAATTAAAAATTTTAAATATAGTTGTAATTTAAAAATATTATTCGTGAGTACTTAAATTTCTAGAGTTAGAGTATACTTTATATTCTAATATTAATACTTTATAATAAATTGTATATACCTACAAGAATAACTGAGTGAGTTGGATTGTTGGGTACATATTGAATCTGATTTAAATAATTTGAAATTTATTTTATATATACTATAAAATATCTTAGACTGATAAACCGTCTCCACTCAGAATCGCTTTTCGTATACAATGATATTATATCATTGAATATTTAAATTTAATACCATTCATTACAGTAACCCACTTGTAACCTATTGAACAGCAGAATAACATCCGCTTACTTACCAACCTATGCATTTTTAAAAATTAATAGTAATTCTTTCCACTTAAATGTAAATAAGGTACATTCAACATATTTTTAAAAATATATTGTGTTATATAATGTAGTTAAAATATCTGTACAAATGTTCTTAATTGAAGTTGTATTTTTCGTTCATAGTATATGGAATATAGATGTATAACAAATTTCAATGTTATGGATAGATGTCCACTCCTATATAATTAACATTAAATTTTACTATACTATTTAGTACTTTATGAATTATATCAATTTTATATAAATCCTTGAAAATTCACAGTATAATAGACTTTGTCTATTGGTTTGAATATTTAATGTTATATTTTAACTTTTAAGTCATTATCATGATTTGTAATGAAATCATGATTACATTGTAATGATTCCAAAATAAATCGCTTGTAGCTGAAGGTGCAGTTAATTCCTACAGTTCTAAATATAGGTACTGAACAGTATTTTCATGGTCGATTTTGACGATATAAGTTTATTCTATATGTTATATTAGGTATTATATTATATTATATATATCTGTATATTATACATTATAATGTATGAGTAGTGAGTACTTACTGTAGAGCAATATAATATGTTGATTTTATTATTTATAATTATACGTAGGTAAAATATAAATTGGTATACATAATACAAGATTTTCAAATTATCACTTGAACGATTGATCAATCTAGATTTGTCTAACTTCAGTTTATAACAACTTCATATTCCCTGTTATAATATATTACCAACAACAATTTATAACCTGTATATAATACTTGATACAAACATTTAATAAAATCATACATGAATCAACTGACATAAGCTCACAGTAAAATTTCTGATTTATTTTACGTAAGTATGGTAATATGGTATATATAATTAACCAAGACCCACTAATATAACATTTATTTTCCCTCACCATTTTCAATTCCATTGAAAATCCACTTTGAAAATTTAAACTAATAAACTGATCCAGTTAACTCCTTTGAATACTTTGATATCGATTCATAGTCATAACCTCATAACATATAATATCCATTAGGTGATATGTCGCCGATGTCGGTGATGGTATGAATGTTACCTAATCTCATTGCACATGTAATATTGTGGTCTTAACTGATCATCATTATAGTAGTATGCTAAATAATGTAAATACTGTAGTATGTAGTATGTACTAGGTTTTAGCGTATTGGCCGTATTGCTTTTGCTTTTTAAATACCTATATAATTATATAATATTATATACTTATGTTGCAATGTATTTTATAGATCCAATCCTATGAGAAACTGGTTCGTGACGAAGAAAGTAAATTAAATGTGGACCAAGGTATAAAATTAGGATGGATCGAAGGTGTACTAAATCCATGTTTACTCAGTATATGGGGTGTTATGCTTTTTTTGCGGATGCCATGGATTGTAGGACAAGCTGGCATATTTGATTCAATTTTGATTATCTTCATATCACTTGTAATAATTATTATCACTGCCTTTTCACTGTCAGCCATCAGCACCAATGGACGAGTTAAAGGAGGTATTTACTATTTTTTAATATTGTATTATTAAACAAAGAGCTGCTCGAGCGCGTCACGTACCGAATTCACCGTAGGCGAATACACATACATCCTCATATGCATTCCATCGCACAATGATCAAAAAAACACTTATTCAATAGTTAGAAATTACTTTTAAATTCTGAGCAAAACCACAGAATAGACAGAATAGATGAAATCTATTCTGTGGCAGAACTATGAATGTATTGATTTTCCAATGGTGTGTTATTTGTCTAAAGAAATATTTGAGAAAAACTATTAATAGAGGTAACTATTTAAAATTACTTAGGTATATATAACTGCAGTTTATATACCAATCAATAAAAATTGATTATGATAATTATGATAATAAAAGTTGTGTAGTGTACTTATATATTGTTTACGCCTCTCCCTTTCCCACGCAAACATGTTTAGTGGGACTCATTGTCTTCTTGTAGATTAAATAAAATAATTTTACAAGCAAAAACAACGAAATTGAAAATTGTATGATAAAAGTTTTAAATTTCCACTAGTTGAAAATTTTAGCAGAAAACTTTCTTTAAGTTCAAAGAAGCATCCATATGGTCCGACGATCACCTGTTAAAAGCAACTGCAGTAAAGAAACTTCATTTAAGTTAAGTTTCAAAATGTAATCATTAGATTTGCAATGTTTTATAATTTAACTAATTTAAGACTATTGACTACATTGACTAGTATTTAAATGTAGCATAATTCATATCCCAAAATTCTCAAGTAATATGTGTTCGGAAATCTGAATGTTTATAGAAATGTTCATAATATCATATTAAATATTTGTAATTAAAAATATGTTGAGGGGAAGATATTTAAAATGCATTTTGCTAATAGTATCCCAAATCTATCTAAATTGCATTTAATTTACGTTTCTATAATAAATAATAATAGGCATATGAAATAAAAAATGTATTGAAAACTAACATATTATTATCCCTCAGGGGGTTTATATTTTATTATTTCCAGATCAATCGGGCCGGAATTTGGAGCATCTATTGGAATTCTTTTGGCATTAGCCAATACCATTTTAGTAGCATTAAACACAATCGGATTTTGTTTGTCATTAAAATCATTATTGAATACGTTTAACATACATGCAATGGATTCCAATTTTATATTTATACTTATAGGATTTATAGCGATACTTATTATGGGAGTATTGTGTGGTGTAGGTATGGATGATGAAGCTAAGGTTAGTAATGCTAATAATTTATAGTATTAGCTATAGATATATCTATATATATAACTATAGTTAAGTATTTGATATTATTATTAAAATTTACTTTTATATTTTTATTTTTATTATTTATTATTTTTCAAGATTCAAAATATATTGCTAATTTTTATTGTTGGTGCAATTTTCGATGTCTTAATCGGATCATTTATAGGACCAACTAATGATGATGCAATAGCTTCTGGCTTCACTGGATTTAGCAGTAAATTTATTTTTAACCATTGCAATTGATAAAAATATACAATATTTACTTATAAACATGAAAGTTATCATTTTTTAGTGAAGACATTTAAAGAAAATTGGTATTCAAATTATACGAACGATCAATCTTTTTTTACAATTTTTGCCGTTTTTTTTCCATCGGTTACGGGTATCCAAGCTGGAGCAAATATATCGGGAGATCTTAAGGTATCTATATTTAAAAATATCAAATATTATCTTTGGCAGTAATTATAAATATGGTGATTTTGTAGGATCCAAGTTCATCAATACCGAAGGGAACTCTGTTATCGATCCTCATTACCATTACTTCGTACGTAGTTTTAGTGATAGTGCCGGGGGCGGTTCAACTTAGAGAAGCAAGTGGCCATTCAAATGAAATACTAAATGAATTTTATTTAAATTGTTCATTTAGGAAATGTAATCAAGGATTATACCATAACGAAAATGTAAAAATATTTATATTTATTAAGATATAACTATATATAGGTATATTAATAATTAAGTTGTAACAAATAACGAAGAGGCTCTATAAATCATAATAATAATATGATAACGATTTAGTGTTCATATGAAAAATGAAATGTAACTATACTACTATAGTATATGCTAATATATGTATTATTATTGAATTCTAATATATTGTTACAGTTGATGCAGACAATATCTTTATGGCCGTATCTCATATACCTTGGATGTTTTGCAGCCACCCTAAGTACTGCATTGACTGCCTTAATTGCTGTTCCTAAAATATTACAAAGAATGGGTCAAGATGATATTTATCCATTCCTTAAATACTTATCAAAAGGTTATGGAAAATCTAATGAACCTTATCGAGCTCACATATTGGCTATTGTAATATCATCGATATTTCTTTTGATAGGTATTGAATATAATATTGTTGATTAATACTTAATATTATAGCTATAAGCTATGATAATAATTGTGTATTGGAAATCAAAACCGTATACTTTGTACATTTTTATTATAGCTGTATATGCCAACACAACTAAATAATCTTTACAAATACATTTTAAAACTACAATTTAAGCCTTTTGGATATACCTATTTGCTTATATATTATTTTACAGGTGAACTGAATGCGATCGCGTCATTCATCTCAACGATTTATCTGTGTGCTTACGCTTTGTTAAATTTGTGTACCTTTCATGTTGCACATTTTCAACCATTGGGTTGGAGACCATCATACAAGGTACCCATTTAAAAATACCATAATACCTTAGGTCATAAATCATTATACATTAATATTAGGTACTATACAAATAACATAATATTAATACAAATTAATTATGTTTTTAGTTTTATAACAAATGGTTAAGTCTTACTGGTGCTATTATTTGTTTTTTGGTGATGATATTTATTGACAAACAAATGTCAGTAATCGTTGCGTGTATTATATGGATTTTATATACAATTGCATCTGGAAAGAAAGACGGTATGGAATTAGTGATAAAATATTGAAATTAGTAATATTATAATATTAACTGGTAGTGCTTATGAATACTATGAATTGACTATTGACTTAGAACATACTTTTATAAATCATTATTTTATTGAAAATAAATAAAGATATAAATTGGGGATCCTCAAGGCAAATACAACAAATTAAAACCGTTATAAAGAATGTGTACATGGCTGACACCATTCAACAGCATGTCAAAAACTATATACCAAATATTATGGTACTTTCTGGCGATCCTGAATCAAGAAAAGAATTGGTTTATTTTGCTCATATAATAACTAAAAATAATGGCTTACAAATGTGTATCAATATAATAAAGGTACGTGATTTGTTCCATTTTAGATTATTCTATAATTATAAAATCCAGATGAAACTTTTTAAACGAAGATTAAAACATTATCAGTAATTATTTAATATAAACAATAATAGGTACCTCTATATTGATTATTAATTTAATTATAATAATATATTTATATAAAAGTCTGGAAAATATATTAAAACTCTTTATTATTGAATTTTTTAGTATAGATACCAAAAATTAAAACTAATAAAGCATAGATATAATAATTTATTAGTTTATATTATTTGTCAATTTATTTGCTCGTTTAAAGAATAATAGTACATAAAAACATAATCTAATACATTATATTAGATAGATATACCATAATAGCTAGTAGTACAAAAATAATTAGGTAGATACTTACTACTGAATCATAGTAATGTTAGAAATCTGAAACAGAATTAACATTTTTTTTAAAGATTTATATTACCTATTAAATATTACTACATTTTAATAAAATCTTTTAAAATCTACAGATAAAAAAATTGTATAATTATGCATTCATATTTTAATATTTCATATATAATTGCTCAATAAAGTACTACTAAATATCTAGTAAAATTTAACATAGGTATTAGTAAGATAATTTATGGCCATTTTTAGTTTTAGTTTTCCGTATAGTGTAGTAATGTAAAAAATGATGTGCGTGCGTAATATATAAGTATTTATTTTTTCTTACGTAGGTATATAATTTACTAACTTCGTGTAGGTACATAATTATATATAAGGATTTAATTCTATCATTAATTAATTAATTCAACTGCAGACTTGACATATATTCGATGAATGAAGGAAGAAAAAATTATGTTTTATATTGATATACTTATAATTTAATATTAATTAAGAACACAATTAATATATTAGTAATATTTGAAAGAATACATTTATTATTAAAAGACACAGAATATTATACTGGATGCATATTACTTAGTTACGCACAAGGTATGACCACATATGTAGACATACGCAAGAGGAGTGATATTGCCGAAGGTTGGTTGTTGTCGTCCGAATCGATGGGACAGTTTAGATAAAGGCATAAATAATGTAAAATCACAGATGTTTATGTTGTAGTGTAAATATCTGTATAAAGTTTTCATGTTTTATTCATTATGATATATTATAATTTATATAATAATATCATGATAAATGATATAGAGTGTTTTATAAAGAACGCAGTTTTTTAAATCTTATAACTTATTTGTTATTGTTAGGAAGGTGGCATTATAACATGGTGAGTGTGTTACTATTAAACGTCGTACGTTTCAAAAAGATCATGAAACGATTACCGCATCAGCAATATTGATGCTGGTCAGTAAATTCAATGAGCCAGGACCAATTTCGAACATCAATATACTCTTAGACGCAAACGAGCCCAAAGTTCAATTTTTCGATGTTGCGCTGTTGTTAACGACTTTAGAGAAGGTCATTTGCACGATATTACATTTCACACTTAAACCTCAACTATTTACTAATAGTGAAACAATATGTATTATTAATAATCTATTTCTGATAAAATAAAATTGATTTTGTAGCAAAACCAAAAACTGCGTTCTTTATGAAACACCCTATATAATGATGATGAAGTTCTCGTTAACCAATAGTTATACGGTATGGTAATCATTACCATAATAAATTAAAATTTAATGAAAACCAACTAATTTTGCATATTATTTTATTATTTAAAATTTTAACAGATACATTATGTACTATATTTTTTTCAGGATCCTTTAATAAATAAACAAAAAAAAGAACTGCTGGAAAAAGGAGTGAATTGGTTACATCAAACTGGGATCAAATCTTTGTACAATGTTCTTGATAATATTGATTTGGATATTGGTGTTCATATAATAAATAGTTGTGGTCATGGTATTCTTACACCTAATATTATTCTAATAGGTTATAAACATGGCTGGTTTAACTGCACGGATGATGATATACAAACCTATTTAAATATATTAAAGTATTATGCTTTTGTATGTATTTTAAAATTATATATTTAAAAAAATTGTATTTTATTAAAAAGCTTATCAAATATGGATGGAATTGCGACTATAATAGTTCGGTTACCGATAAATGATACAATTATTGAAAGCAAAGATAGAAAATTGGCTAAAAGCACAGAAACGCAATTTTACGAAGATGAAAAAGTAAACAGTACATCATTAATAAATGAAGAAGAAAAATATATATCAAAGTAATATTTTCCATCGATTTTTTTTCATTTATTTATTTTGCATAGTATAAGAAAATCAAATTATTTTTAACTTAGGGAATTTGATTGTTCTGTAAAAATGCACGATACCCAATTTTCGTTTCTCACAAAACGTAATAATGGGACAGTGGATGTATGGTGGCTGTTTGACGACGGAGGTGTGTTTACATTAAATTAGTTAAATATGTGTGATTCCCATAAAATATTTATAATAAAACTGAATTTCACAGGTTTAGCATTGATTATCGCACACATATTTAAATCGTGCGATGTCTGGAAAAAATGCAATTTTCGAATATTTGGTGTGACTGATCAATTAATAAACGTAGACATGGAGAAAAACAAGTAATACTAAAAACAACAATAATTTTCACACGTTTTTTATTGATTAATTATTTTTTCATCAAAAATATAATATTTTAATGATAATTTTAAATAGAGAGTGATTCACAAAGCATACTTACCCCTTTATATTTTTAAATATCATATTATCAAATTCTTAATATTTTTTGTATTACCTCAGGATTTTCCGGCGGTGATACAAAATTTTGTTTTTGAATTAGAAAACTACCCTCCTTTACTGTAAATTATTCAGAGGATACTTTTTTTTAACATGTTGATGTTTCAATGCAAACATGCGAATGGGTATTTTTTGAGTTATTTAACTTTGTGTATTAAGGACTTAAGGATAATGGGTTTGGGATATATTGGGAGCTATTATGGGATATATTGACCAGTTTAGTACACAATTATTATATTTTATCCATCAACATTTATAATTTGTAAAAATGGTCCAAGTATAATAAACCCTAGATCCAAAATTACATATATATTATGTATCTTATATTTTTAAAAACTATTATCTTTAGTACCTATTAATATTTTAATAATTGTGAAATTATTCGTTTGAATTTAGATTTAGGTAGGTAGGTAGTTGATACATCAAAATATTATAAAACATTAAAACATAATAATTAATTGTAATGAAAGGGACGGGGGTTATCATTAGCAAAACAGAATTTTGTATCATCACAGAATACTCCTTCAGTAGGTATTACAAAAAAATCCAAACAATCAGAATTTGATTAGATTCATTGTCAAAGGAAAAATGGGAGTTAGCATGTTTAATGAACCATCCTGTATAATGATATATGTTGTATTATATAGAATTATAGAATACCATATAAAATGAGATAGGATAGCATAATACTGTACGCTTTAAATACAACACGAACATGTCAGGGGAATTCATAACTTTATAATTTCAAACTCCAATTTGCTGTGTCACAAAATAATTATTATTCGTGTCAGACTGATAATTAAGGAATGGAATAAATGTAATTTCCACCTTTTATCTATCAATAAATATAAAATAAAAATTATTTTCAGATTAAAACAATTACTAGCAATGTATCGAGTTCAATTTGATTTTGTAGACGTTGTATTAGCAAAAGCAACCAGCCTTAAAACCATGGCAAATTTCACCACTTTATGGAACCAACAATTTATCAATCAAGGTAAAAATAGAGTTTATTATTATTATTTTTTTATGTCTTATCAAACTTATTTATGAAATTATAAATATATTGCATCATGTATATTTTAATATTCTACTATACGATAGGTTACAAAATAAACATTTATCGATATAGCTAGTAGGCACTTACTAGAAGTCTACAAATATCCACAAAAGTTTCAAATCATCAAATATATTTTATCGCTTGAATAAATGTTCGAATATTAACTTGCTTGCCTATCATTATATTATTTTAATGAAAACATTATTAACTAATATTTGTGACTATTTTGGTAAATTTCCTTATTATCTACGTTTTTTTCGAAATATGTCCAATGAATGCTAACAAATTGGGCGATGAGAAGGCCCGGGAAGGGGAAGACGTACGTCTTTTTAGATAGATTAAATTTATTTTATGGATCATATTTTTGAATAATTTATCAGCTTGAATGCCTTTTTTATTTTTTTTGCAACTAGAGTTGGAAATAGTTACATTTTTTAAAAAATCTAGTGAACTGTAGTTGGTAGTTTATATGAATTGGTGCTAGTTTGATTTCGCGTCGCAAAATGTATTTAATTTACACACAAATGTACATTAATGTACAATAATGTATAATGTAAGTTCTCAATAATTTTCACTCCATATATTGGTACTTGGTAGAATATTAAATTGATTATGAAATTGATATATTCTTATAGTTTATATATTGTGTAGGTTATATAACTTATATTTATCTACAGCGATTACCGGCTAAACCGGCCTACAGGACCTGGTCTAATAAGTAGGTATTACCGTATCGATGACATAAGTGCTACGCTAGAAACATTTAGTATACATGCCCAATTTTTATTGTTTTTTTTTTTTTTTTTGTTACCAAATCAAGATTAAATGAAAAATGAAAACAAACCACTAATATTTGCACAAAATATATTAAATTATTAATATTTGATTTAGAAAGTCAACCACAAGACGATGAAAAATATAACAAACAAACTGTGATTGATACCTTATATGTAAAAGATTTATTAGAAACGTATTCAATGCAATCTGATTTGATCATTATGTAAGTGAATACGTTTACATAGTTTATTAATTTAAAAGTATTAAATTAAAACAATTTTTGTAAAAATAAACGAAAAAAAATTTGTTTTGTATTAATTATAGATCATCTAAAACTACAGAGAAACTAGACCAAATACACATGTACTGGATGGAAGTGATAACCAGAGGATTACCACCTTGTATTTTAATTCAAGGAAACAAAATTAAAACCGTAACAGCTAGTGCTTAAATTTGAATAATTATGTATCATTATATATTTATTTTTTTAAGTATTAAAATGTGTTTAACATTACGGATATTATATTTCTCTTAATTATTGTCATAAGCTCAACATATTATAACACTATAATATATACTATCCCGTAGAATATGATATAGTGATAACAAATTGTACATCTAAATTATTTACTCGTTGTCATTTAATTTGCGACTATTCTCTGGACTTATTCAGTAAACTGAGTTTGACTGAGTACTATTCTACTTTAAAGTCTTCATGTTCATAAAAGTAAATCAAATGGTAAATGAGTGATGAATGATTCGTATGGGTACGTAGGTACGTTACATCACGTCGTACTTAGCAAATTATTTATAATATGAAATCTATATTAAAGTTATTATTACTATATCTAACAAAACTGCCTTGTAATTTCATCAAATCAATTAAAACAAAAAAAAAACCTCATTGGAATGTGTTGTATTATTTTATTATTTATGATGTTAATACTTCATACACTTTATCACTCAACCAATTACCAAAAGTCAATCAAATTCATAGTTTCCGTTAATCCACTCAACATCGCAAACTTTCCCTATTATAATATCATTGAATATTTAAGAAGAATTTAAATTAAGAGGACGTGATACCCGCATGACGTGTTGTCTCCGTCTTACAAGTGCATTATATAGTACATTTTACGTTCAGCAGAACACATGTAGCTCCATTTGCTTAAAAATAAGAATGAATTGAGCTCTTATAAAATTTAAAGGTATGATTGTTATCTAGACAACCTTATATGCTTTTTATTATGTTTAAATTTTAAAGGAAGTTATCAGTATTTTAAGATGCACAAAAAATTTACAATTTTAAAATACTAATAACTCGCTTTAAATTTAATATATAATAAAAAGCATATGAGGTGGTCTAGATAATAATCTTACCTTTAAATTTTATAAGAGGTCAGTTCACTCTAATTTTTAAACTAACGAAGCTACACTACGTGTTTTGCTGAGCGAAAAATGTACCATGTCACGCACTTGTAAGACGGAGACAACACATGCGGGTATCAAGTCCTCTTAAGATTTTTTCATCGTTTAATAGTTTAAAATAGTTTAAACAAAATAATAAAAATCAAAAATACCTCATGGCCATTATAATAGCGATACCTACTTTTTGGTGGACTTTTTTGTTGATAAGGTTAGGTTAGGCTACTATTAAATAATCTACAAAATTAGAATAACTTATCATTGTAACATGTATGGAAAATGCTAAACAAATATTTAGTGAACATTTCAGGAGTCGACGGGTATTTGTTTTAGAAATACAATACAATATCAAAAATTGATTAATGGGAATTTTTCAATTTAATTTAAAAATTATAAATTAAGTAAACTATAAGAAAAAACTTATTATGAGGAACTTTGCATTAAAAATTCAATATTTTTACTAAATTAAAAAGTTTTTATCGAGAGTAATAAAGTAATAAAGTTATAAAGCAAAATTGTTCTGTAATTAATCTTACAATTTTTTTTATGAAATACGGATACTTTACTTTTACTATTTTTAAAAGCAAAAATTGATTACAAATATGAAATAACGAGTGCTTGTATTAAAAACTAAAAAGTGAGTAAGTGGATGTTTCTTTCTTATACAGCATGTTACAAGCAGATTACTGTAATAGATTATTGTAATAGATGTACCTATTAAATTTGAGTTTTGTTGGTATTATATCATTGTCTATAAAAATACGAATTTGAACGGAGACAGTTTGTCAATTTATAGACTAGTATATTTTAACTGAATATAATTTGTGAATTTTCAATTTAATTTTAAATTCCAAATGTCTAACATAACTTGAAGTCTTGAAAAGAACTTAAATATTTTGAAAATATTATCAAATATAGAAATTGATAAAATAAACATATGGTATATATTTCAAATTTCTAGAATTATTCGTTTTTGAATAACAACACAATAAGAATATCGGTAAAGTGAAATTGAGTGAATAGCCAATTCTATACACATTTTAAATTTAAACGTTCATCAAAATTTAATTTGACTTTTTGGTGGACATTTTTTATTTGATAAAGGTAAACAAACTTATGAAGAATCTTTAATTGAATTTTCAATCTTAGATTAAAAATATTAATTTTCATGAATTTATAACTCTAACTCTAACTAAATAACCTAAACATTTTTGTGATTTTTACGTATTTTTGCCAAAATTCGTACTTTAAGTGCCTATATAAAAAAAAAAATTGTGATTGTATTTATAATATTTTTCAACTACCATTGTAACAGTATATTAGGAGCCTTTTATTAAATTCTAAAGTTGTTTTAACCAACGAATAAAATTTTATTGACATTTAAAAAAAGCTGAAAAAACTGAAGATTGAAAACATCTATAAATAACTCAAAATAATTTGAAATATTTTAAACATTTTATCAAGTAAAGAAAATGCCAATATAAACATTCAGTAAAAGTTGCATGTGTCTACAATAATTTGTTTTAGAGTTACACCAACATCTAAAATCGATTTTATATGTCAGTTTACTCAATTTTACCTATTTAAAAAAATTTTGTGCACAGTATGCGTACAGGGAACAGTCATTGTTTTGGGTTCCGTGATTATTTTTGATTTTTTGCTAACCTAATACTTGTTTGTTAATCTAATAAATTATTTCTCACTTTAATCAACAGTATAATATGAATTATTGATTATTAGCTCATCGTTCATTGCTTTGTAGTGGATAACAACATTATTTTTCGAATTTCTCTTCAGTTTTTAAATTTTATTTTCACTGTGATCAAACTCTGACTTTCATAAATGTGTAATACTTATATTATATTTTAAAGTACTTAAAACATTGACATTTGCAGTAACTAGGTATAGTGTTAATTAACATGGAAAATGCATATAAATAAAAAATTAAACCAAGCCTATACACGATTGAAAATCTTATACCCCCTAATAAATTACAGCTCAACACTTTAAATCAAATGCTCTCTCCTAATATACACATCAATAATAAGACCACTAATTACATATGCATGCCCAATATGGGCAGCCGCATCCCAAACAAAAATTAAAAAATTACAAACGATTCAAAATAAATTTCTCAGAATAGCTCTTAAAGCCCCATGGTTCATGCGAAAAACACAACTCCATAATGACACTGGTATACCTTACATAAACACATGGATAATTGAACAATTTAAAAAATTTCACACGAAACTAAAAACAATAGAAGGCGCCCTTCACTTCAAAATTGGGAAAATAACTAAAAACCGCAGACTAAAGCCACGGCTACCTCAAGACATCTTGCTACCTCCAGAATCATCCTCATCATCTTCATCATCGGTATCATCAGATCAATGACCTAACTAAACAACTCAAATTTAAATTCATTTTACTAAAAAATAAAATAATGTACAAATTGTATTACTCTATATATGAAATGTATAAATAGTATAAATGTTTATAAAAAAAAAAATTGTAAAAACAAACATTTTGTTGAAACAATTATAATTAATAAATGAAAAAAAAAAGGTATAGTGTTGTTTGAATAATATTTTCTTTTTGCACATCATTCATTTATTAGTATGTTGTTTATTACCTACATTTGTTATAGGTATACCTATATTATTATTATGATACCTATTGTTAAAATATTAAATTCATGCTTACAATTAAAAACATTAAAATAAAAACAATTAACTTTTTTATATAAGTACAACAATTACACGTTTTATGGCCAGTTCGTTTTGTTCATAGTTTTAATTATGATAGCCTCTAGAGACATGTACCTATATATCTAATCAAATATTCCAATGTTATTATCAAATGTGTAAATCTCGTGAACTTTTATGGTATAATATTATTATTCCCAATGTTATTGTACAAGAAATTTAATTAATTAAAATAATGACTCAATTACTATACACTATATAAAACTCCACTTTTTGATGTAGCAGTTGTAATGTTGAAAGCTTGAAAACATGTCAGAACACGATGAAATTAAAAACAAAAGCCGTCCTTGGATTGACCAGGTAGATACTTGTATTACAAAACAAACTCTATAATATTTTTAATTTCATTGATTTTTATAGCTGTGCACTAGAAATTAAATTTTTCATAAGTGGTAGGTACTATAAATATTCCACCATTTTTATTTAAACTTAATATTATTAAATGTTTAAAAACTGACTAGGTACTATAAAAATCACGTATTTCATATATGTGAATATCTTACAAAACTTTTTCTTCAAAATATAGAAAATAAATTCACCACGAAAAATGTAAAAATCGTATCAATTTATTTTTAAGTTCTACTTATTTATATTTTATACAAATCAAAATGTAGATTTACCGCTGAATGGTTTATTTCATCATGTTTTTCACGATTATTGCACCTTAGGGCACAGATTTAAAATGAGAATAATAATATTTTTATAAAATCACTGTACCTATTATATTATTATATTTTTTTAATTTTACAATAATATGACTTTTTATATTCAAAGATTCAATCTTATAATGACTTATATCGTGAGGAAGAAAACAAAATAGAATTGAGCCCAGGAATAAAACTAGGATGGGTCAAAGGCGTGTTGATCCCATGTCTACTCAGTATCTGGGGCGTAATGTTATTCTTGCGGATGCCATGGATTTTAGCACAAGCTGGAATATTTCATTCAATCATAATTATTTTTATTTCCCTGCTTATTATTCTAATAACAACTTTTTCACTGTCTGCGATCAGTACAAATGGAAAAGTAAAAGGAGGTATTATTTTATTTAATAATAATTAATATTAATATTATGATTGAATATAATTTTAGTCCTGTATTTTATATGACTGTGTTAAACATTCTTAATGAAGATTAAGATAGGGTAAACCCACGGGAATTCGTCACTGGCAGTTTTGAAAATGACTAATCGGGTATCATATGATGAATTAAATACAAATTTTGAATCATATAGAGTTGGTATTTCTAACGAGCAACGAAATGCACGGGGAGCAGCTAGTATATTATACAAATATACAACTAGATTTATTAAAAAAAAAAATCATAATCATAATTGATTAGTTTTAATGTATTGTATATTTGTATTTACAATTAAATATATTTTCTATATTTCATCACTATACTAGACAGTTATGACAGACATGATAAGTTTGAAGTTATTTTTGTTAACAATTTCTATATTAACTATAGTCCTGTTCATTTTCATATAATTTATCTGTTTAAGTTGCTTAATTAATTGTATTTTTCATGTAATTTTTGATAACTTTAACGATATTTTTTTTAAATATAATAAGTTGTTAAATTCTAATTTATTTGTAATGTACATACTACAAACATTTTATGAAACATTACAATAAATATTTTTGTAAATATAACTTATTACTTAAGTAATGGTGACTTGTTAGCAGTGATGTATCAAAGCTAAATTTATCTAGACAAAAACTGTATATCTTTATCTTATCTAGATAAAAATAAAATTGACATCTAAATTTCATTTAGATAAAATGTATAGCCATCTAAATAAATTATCTATATAATTCACAAATTCCGTAACTAAAAAGTAATAACTATTCTACAATATTATCATATTCATTATAAAATAAATAACTAAATAAAAAATTTCATTTGTATTACTTGCAACATTTGATTCTAAAATCATTTTACACAGCATTTATTATTAATTATGATTAATGACGATGTATTATGTATATATGTTTGAGGGTGGGATTGTGGGAATTATTTATAATTCTTTAATATGGCCCATATGAGTCTCACGTCGTATTATATACGAACGCCAATTGAGCCTAAGTTATTTATCGCAACAGCAGTTGCACGGTAGATAGTTTATAAATACTAAAATACAGAAATAATTGTCGATGATAAAATAGCAATATTATAAAATCTAAGTCACAGCTCACAAGATACTTTTATCTTTAACTTGCTTGGAATATTGTAATAAAAATACAAAGTTATTTTAATTTTCAGTTGTTATAATAAATTTGAATATTGAGGTAATGTCTTATATAGTTATAGGCATCTTGATAAAAGTGATCTCCTTTCTGTTTTTAATAAAAATATAGTTTCTAGTTTAAAATTTTATAAATTATGAATTAATTATTATTTTGTTCATATGTAGGGGGTCTTTATTTCATTATTTCCCGTTCGATTGGTCCAGAATTTGGAGCGTCAATTGGTATTTTATTAGCATTAGCAAACACTATTTCTGCGGCTATGAATGCAATTGGATTTTGTGTATCTTTAAGATCATTGTTACAATCAAGACATATATCTATAATAGATTCAAATGTTAGATTCAAAGCATTAGGAGTAGTATCTATAATAATTATGAGTATACTTTGTTGTATCGGCATGGATAGAGAAGCTGAAGTCTGTATGAAATAATTCATAAATTATTGAAATATTTATAGTTCTTTAACTTTTTTCAGGTACAAAATGCTCTTCTTATTGCGATAATTATTGGTATTTTTAATGTCATTATTGGCTCATATAATGGCCCAAAAAGTACCTTAGCTAAGGCATCAGGCTTCACTGGATTCGACAGTAATATTTTTTATTGCTATTTAATAATTATTATTCGTAGGTAATATGAGTTAACATTACATTATTCCAGTGAAAACGTTTAAAGAAAACTGGTATTCAGACTATAGGGTTGATAATAACGTTCAGCAATCTTTTTTTTCAATTTTCGCTGTGTTTTTTCCATCTGTAACTGGTATACAAGCTGGAGCAAATATATCGGGAGATCTTAAAGTACACACAAAAATAAATAATAATTTTATAAGAGATCATAAACTCGAAATATTTTTAGGATCCTAGTGATTCAATACCAAAAGGAACATTATTATCAATTATCATCAGTATAATTTCGTATATTGTATTGATAGTAGTTCCTGGATCAGTTCAATTGAGAGAAGCTAGTGGCAACGAGAACGAATTTCAAGATGGATACTTTTCGAATTGTTCGTTTAGAAATTGCACAAAGGGATTGTATAAAGACATAAATGTTAATTTATTATAAATATAATTAATATTCATATCTGTTATACATGTAAATCAACATTTGTTTTTCAATGTTTTTAGGTATATCAGTCGATTTCATTATGGCCGATTACTATTTATTTCGGATGTTTTGGAGCTACTATTAGTACTGCTTTAACAGCATTAATATCCGTTCCAAAGCTGTTACAGCGAATGGGACAAGATGATGTTTATCCGCTTCTTAAATATTTAGCAAAAGGCTATGGGAAAAGTAACGAACCCTATCGTGCACATATATTTGCCATGATTGTGTCATCAATAATAGTTATTATCGGTATTAAATCATAATTTGCATATTATATAGATTATTAAATTGTTTTTAAGAACATTTTTAACTTTTAGTCATCATTGATGATTATTGATTAAATTTCAAGAGAAACTAATATTTTATGAAATTTAAAATTTTTTAAATTATTGTCAAAGTATTAATAAACTTTTAATGACTAACAAGTAATAAATAGTGTTACTAATAACTAATTATTAAATAAAATATTTAGAAATAATTTATCTTTTTATTTTCTTATACCAATATATGAATAGGATTTAATGATTTAAAACCACAAAACATCACAATCTTGTTCCAAGGTTCTTCCTTGACTACATGTGGAATATATACCTCTGTGACTCTATTAATATTAAATATTATAATATCTAAGTATTATTTAATTAGTTAATTAATTAACTTTAATAATTACTATACTCGTATAATAATTAACAGCTGGGTACATACTTTTGATTAAATAGTGTGCATATATATTACACAATATAATATGTGGCAATAACAGTACCTATTCCAATTAAAATCATTGCCAAACCTTTATATTAAGTACAATAAAATATTTTAAACCTTAAAATGTATGTTATATATATTTCAGCTTCATTAAATTAATACTTGATTTTTGAAAAACAATTTTTTAGTATGGGTTTCGAATTTTATCTTATTATAATATTATACAAGCTTTAATATAGTTTAAACTTTATTATTATTTTATACTATAGTTATATTTAATAGGTTATATAGGTAGTATTCAAAAAGCTATTAAGTTCAAATATTAAAATTTTTCCGAAATGTTTAACTTATTTTCATCGACATTTATATTATAAAAAGTAGTATCATAATATCATTGTCTAGATAAGAAGACAACATGTACCTAATTGTTTATTATTTTTTTCACAGTCATCTAAAATTATATAACATGTATTTTTCAGGTGAATTAAATGATATTGCCTCAGTGATCTCAACTATTTATTTATCTGCCTATGCATTGTTAAATTTGTGCACATTTCATGTCGAATATTTTAAGCCTTTGGGTTGGAGGCCTACATACAAGGTACCTACTTATCAGTAAATAATATGTACACACATATATTCATATATATTTGTTTTATATGGTTTCCACAAGAAGTTATTCTCTAGGTTCACGATTACAAATTAAAATTGTATAGAATAAACAAGATAGAAAGATAAATTACTGACAATAGTATGCATAATATGGTTTTTATTGACTATGGGATTATTTAAGTATTAAATACAGCGGTGTCTGATGTGATTAGTTTAAGAAGTGAAAGATCAAATATGTTTTTCGAAAACCTATGAATTTCTAGGCCACTTTGTAAGGTGAAGCATTAAAAGTGCGAAACGCGGACACTTTGTATGGTCGGGTCGGGTAAAAAAGTACATTGCAGAACGTGGACGCTTTATACTATATATACAAGAAGATATAGTATATAATATTATAAATATTGTTAAATTAAAAATAAAAAGTAAATGGTAATAAAATATTTTATATTAATAATAATCAAAATAATCATACGATCAATAATATAATTATAAATCTTAATATTGTATTAGATTATTAAAAGCTATGTTTTAAAATAATACTTACTACTTATATTTACAATATATACCTTATGTATATAATAGTAGAAATTTTCCACGTTATACATCTTAAACAATAATCCGTACAAAGTGCCCGTTTACCTATAATGATTATTCAATGCTCGGATTTTTAAGAAAACTATTAGGCCTGAAATTTGAAGTAATAGAAAAGTTAATTTAGAAAAGAGTATTGAGAATATTGAGAATATTGAAAATATAAACTGCCTACGTATAATTTGTATAACAATATAACATACATTAATTATGTTTTTAGTTTTATAACAAATGGTTAAGTCTTGCTGTAGCTATAATCTGCATTTCAGTAATGATATTTATTGATTCACAAATGTCATTAATTATTGGAAGTGCTATATGTGTTTTGTACATACTTGCTGGTAGAAAAAAAGAAGGTTGGTTAAGTTGTTTATGATATAATGAACTTCACTAATTAGTTGATCGATATATTTTCTATTAATTATAATTATATTAAAATCAAGTTTTAAATTGGGGATCTTCTATGCAAACACAACAAATAAAAACAGTTATAAAAAACGTGTACAAGGCCGATACAATTCAATACCATATCAAAAACTATTTACCTAATTTAATTGTGTTTTCTGGAAACCCTGAGTCAAGAAAAAAATTAGTTTCTTTAGCCCATTTGATTACGAAGAACAATGGTGTACAGATGTGTGTCAATATTGAAAAGGTTAGATACCTATATCTAAAAATGATAAAATGTGTAACATATTAAAATTATGAATACGCATTTTTTTTTTAAAGATATCGATTACGCCGAGGCAAAAGCAAATATGTCTTGACAAAGGAATTCAGTGGTTAAGAAAGTCTGGAATCAAATCCTTATATGTTATCATTGATAACATAGAATTGGATTTAGCAACATACTTGATATATAGTTGTGGGCATGGACAATTGAGACCAAATATAGTAATGGTTGGATACAAGTCAGATTGGTTAAATTGTCCGTATCAAGACCTTCAAACTTATTTAAATATTTTCAAGTATGAAAATTCAAGTATAAATTTAAAATAGTTTACATTCAAATAACTTATAAGTCATATTCACTTATTAGTGTGGCAAATATGAATAACATGTCAACAATCATGGTTCGTGTGCCATCAACCGAGATTCATGATGATCAGAATTTATTAATTCAAGATTTTAAGCACTTAAACAAAAATGAAGAAGTTCCGTGCAAAACGCAATTGGATAAAAATATGAGAAATCAACAAAAGTATAAATAACTAATACTATTGTTTTTTTTTTTTTTTTAATTGAGTTAGTTTTTTAGATTTTGAGTTTTTTAACATAAGTGTACGTAAACCACCTTAAATCCCCGTTATTTCCTTCTGACTGCCCACATTTTAGTTACCAGTATACGTATACTTATGATTATGATCACGAATATTGATACTATAAAGTATTAGGTATTTATATTATACTCTCCGTAGTTACTGTGTATAAATTGTATATAATTATATTAATCTATTGCATTTATAAAGATACATTTAGAAACTAGTAATTTAACACACCCGTTGAGTGATCTTTCCTAATTATAACATAATAATATAACGTGTAATAACCTGGTATATCAGTCCTATCAGTTTATATAACCATTCATTTCATACACTATCGTGCAGCTTATACCAATGTCAATATTTATTGATTATTAAAGCTGATAATTTTAAAAATAAATATTTTAAATTATTTGAGCCAACGATAAAAATTGTTATTTTTATAAAACTGAGTAGTAAATAAATAAAATTTAGGCACAATTTTGTTTTTGAAGAGAATTTAATAAAAATATATTCCTTGATGCAATATTTTTAAAAATGCCAAAATATGAGTATCCACTTAAAAGATTTTTTTAAATTTCCTATAAATTAAAAATAAAATTATTTGTTTTAATTATTTTAAATGTTAATACATAATAACTAATAAGGTGTATAATTAATTAGACATATATTTTTTATATTTCATGGAATTATAGTTTGTTATAAATAATATGTTTTAAATTCGAGAATTGTATAGGATCACACAGTGGTGACTGGTCGGTTTTCCAAATTGATTTATAATAGAGTAATCAAAATATAATATAGAAAAATAATTGCAGGGTCAATGATTGCTTTGTTGTTAATATGAAGAACAAAGAATTTTCATTCGAGAAGAAGAAACGAAATCATGGAACTGTCGATGTGTGGTGGTTATACAACGATGGAGGTTGGTAAATTAAATAAGTACTCTTCTTCTAAAGTAATTAGTAAATTATTTCAAATATCCATACAACTTGTTGGAAACAATAAAAATGTTTTTAAATTATATTTAGGTCTATCGTTAATCATTGCATTTATATTAAAGCATAGTACTGCGTGGAAAAATTGTAAATTTCGAATTTTCGGAGTAACAAATAAAGTTGAATGTTTGCCTGAAGAAAAAAACAAGTAAATATAGTTTTATGGAAAATCTATTAATTAATTAAAAATATCGAATTAGTAAGGATAATTAGTAATTTATAAGGGTGTATAATGTTTATTGTTTAATATAATATATTAAACAATAAACATTATATTATGTTGTGCTTACTCCAGTTTCAATAATGAAATTTGTTTTATATTAATAAGTACGTTTTTTTTTTAAACAATATTTTATGTATAATGATATATGTTGGATCGTTGCATTAATATAAATGCAGCAATTAAATGTTAATCAATATAACTACAGTATATAGGTATGAATGATTATGACGTGTTTATTGTTGAAACAACATACGTAAACTAAATGTCGTGGGAGACACATACGTCGCGTATGGTAGGACAATCCCCCACCATATATATATATAAACAATAAACATTATTTAATACGTAACAATATATAATATGTAAATTTAATATTTAAAAAAAATGTGTCAGTAACGTGCGCAGAGGAAATGGTTAAGTGATCAAAACTCACCCCCTCCCCCAAAAATATTTTCCTTCATGGTAATTGTCCATTTTCTCTATATAATAGTATCAATATTAATAGAAAATTAATGTAAGCACTATTTTCTCAGAAGGTTAGTTGAATATAAAGCTAAATGTATATATAAATATATATATATTATATGTACATAAATCCATTTTTTCAGATTAAAACAATTGTTATCACTGTATCGAATTAATTTCGATTACTTGGATATCATTTTATCAAGCACCGCTGGTCCTACAACAATGATATATTTCAGTTCTTTATTGAAACGTGCAACTTCCAAAGGTAACTTAAAACTAATTGTTATGCGTTAATTATCTATATGTAATATACCTAAATAACCTAAAAGAACTCTTTATCCTGTGATCAGTGTATTTAAAAAATACGGGGAAAAATGTTATACGTTGTATGCATTTTAGCTAGTAAATCTTTATTATTTTTCATACTGGCGATGTATTTGATTAAATAATCAACAATCTGAAAAGCAAAAATTATTTTTTATATTTACTCAACATATTATTATTTTCCAGAAAATCAATTTGAAGATTTCAATTTACAAAAAGAGTATATTGCTGAAACGTTGTTTTTAAGAGATTTAATTGAATTACATTCATTTAACTCTGATCTTATCATCTTGTAAGTGTTAATGTGTTATATTTAAGTTAATTTTTATATGAAAGACTGATTTAAAAAAAATTTCAGAACGACTCCAAAAAATAACGAAGAAATCAATCTACTATTCATGTGTTGGATAGAAACGATTTCTAGAGGATTACCACCGTGTATTATAATCAATGGGAGTACTCAGTCAGTTCTTGCCGTCAATGCTTAAGACATAAATATATTTAATATCCAAACATTAAACATTGTATATTTTATTATGTGTACAATCATGGACACTTGAATTTTCTTTTAGATTAATGTATAGGTTGATATTAGGCAGTTAATATTTTTTTTTTTTTTTACTTTTACACTACTGGATTATATATTTTAAAATAAAAATTAGTGTTAATTAAAACGTAATACCATACGTACAAACATACAAAAATGAGCATAAATATACTTGTATAACAACCTTATTACCTGTACTATATATGGTAACCTATTGATAAAATCAAAGCTTACATAATATTATATTTCTAATACCTCATTATTTTGTTGTATGTTTGATAATACTTGATAGAACTTTGATTTTTTAGAGATCTCAAGCTATTCAAATGTGCCTATAAGGCTTTAAATAGGTTTTTTCTTAAGTCTTGTCTTATTAATTCATTTATTGCTTAGATTAGATAAATTTTAATTTATAAAATTTAATATAATTCTTGTCTTCTCGTTTTATAAAAATATAAACCAATATCAATGGTTCTGGTGTTTAAATTATTAATAATGTTAATAAGTATTCGGAGTTCTCGTTCGTAGAAATACATTTCAACAGTTTGATTATACACTATGTTGGCAAACCATTCGTGCACGAAGATCCTAGTGCTTTAGTGACTTCACTATCCTTTAATGATGATGGTGTTTAAGAGTTTTGTTTGTCAGCAGCTATGTTGTAGAATTTTTAGATGCCTTATTACTACTGTAAATTTAGGCTTTTATGAAACACTTCTATGGTTAATATTAGCATTCTTAAGCCTCTAATGTAAACGATATCTTTCGATTTAGAATGGAATTGGTTCCTGTTCTGTATCGTGACGTTCTATATAATTGACACATATTTTTTCAAATCTTCTAATGTATAGTAATTGCTACGGAAAACGTATAATTATTAAATGTCACATTTAATACGAAATAATTTACCATATTTGTCAGATTTGTGTAAAACATTTAAATTTAGTTACTAATAAGTTATTAGTTAATAATATATACTTATATATACAAGGTGTATCACGAAGTTCTGACATATGGTCCATATGCATGGTCCTATGATACGCCCTGTATGTATAGAAATGTAGTTATACCTACACGTTTATTACGATTAGTCTCCTGTAAACCAAATTATTTATTTACATCTTCATATTTAAAATATGTGATGAAATCAGATTCAATAGCCAATGATTTGAGCCTATCATCCAAGTACAATTTTGTTCTCTTTGGTGTACTAAAGGATTGTTCTGCAGAGCAATTTGACACTGTACAACATAAAAACATACGTAATCCTAACTCAATAAACGGATACAAGCTAAAGATATCGGTAATCGGAAAAAAAATCCCCAAAGCTATATTCCTAACTGTTGTATACATCTGTCTAAAATAATAATTAAGAATACTAAAAAAATTTAAAATTTGAATGATGTTACTATTACAATATTATCTTGATCACACAGTTAGATTACGCAAAAAATAAAAATAATTATGATAATAATGAACAATATTACAAATATAAAATATCATATTGCGCATAAAATAGCTGGACACTTAAACGAACTATATTTTAAACAACTCCATCTAATAAAAAATTTACAATCTTGTTGACGTACGTAAGTAAAATCTTTAAAACAAACTTTGTCATTTCCTTGAGTGAATTTAATTATTTCCATAATTAAACAGTCACAGAAATATAAAATTACTTAGAGATAAGGTAGGTAGGTACTCTATACTGCACTATATAATACAGGAACTTGAGAAGTATACTAACCGTCTAAGGTTTATCCGTAATAATTTATCGTTATCAATATAGGTGGCTCGAGGAAGGGTAATATAAATAGACCACCAATAACATTTTTCTAGGCTTAAGAAATTTCGTTCCGATCATTTATCATTTTATTATTTGTCAATCGTATTATTTTATTTATTTCGATACGTGGATAACGTCTTTATCTGTCGATAATGCGATTAGCAGCTATTATAAAGGTTCAGGACTCAAACTAATTGGTCAATCGGCATTACATCGAAATTGCGTTTATTGAGAGGACGTTACACCGATATTTTCTGTCTCCGTTTAAGATGTAAAATAGTAAATTTATATATAAGTCAAATTTTCAAACTCTACAAAGCAAACTTTGGGGATTTTTTTCCGATGGTTTTTTTTCCGGAGATTTTTAAATATTTTATTTAAATCTAAAACAATTATCGGCAAATTATTCTCTTGTAACTTAGATAAATGACCACGAAATTGTATATAATCATTAGAGATATATTTGAATATTTCATTAGAGTGATTATATAACATAGATATATTTAATCACTTTGCTATGATATTATAGACCCATAAAGGCATAGACATATAAAATATAATTTTATTATTTATACGTCTTTATATTAACCACGATGTAGATATGTCATAGTGACCATGATTGTTATTAAGCTATATTAATACTTATCAGCTATTACTATTATTACTAATATAATTTCTCAATAAATCCAATAAAATAAAAATAATTATTTTATTTTATGATAACTTCACTTTGAAGACAATTTAATCTTGACGGCGCCACTTTAAGGGACTCAGAATTTGGCGTAATTTCCCCCTGTCACTCCTCCCCTAAATACGTCACTGTCTGAGGTATTATTAAGTGCAGTTGTTCGTGGTTATATTACTATTTATGATGTGCAAATATATTATATTAATATGATTTCTTACCTGTTTAGCGTTGGTTTGTTTTCTCGTATAAGACACGCCATTATGTAGGTCAGGTGGTGTCAAACCTTTTTTGGATCTAGTGTCAAATTTTTGCAATAAAGGTTTAACAATTTTTCACGTGCCCAAAGTTTGTAAATAATAAATAGAACATAATGAAATATTTATAATAATATAATATAGTAACATAATCAATTTGTTTTTTAAAAAAATGTTTATATTTTAATTTTTTACCAGCATAATTTTAAGAATAGTATAATTATTTGTCTCAATTTTATTTTTTCGCGTGTCGTTGAAATTTTACAAACGCGCCAATTTTGGCAAACGTGCCGTGGGTTCGCCACCCCTGATGTAGGGTCACTACAACCTTTTTTTAAACAATATATATATATAACTAATAATGTATACATATAAACTGAAACTTCAAATATAAAATAGACAAAATAAATTAATAGATAAATAATTTAAAGTCAGTAGTGATACCTAACTGATTGTCGTTTCTTTGACTTTTATGGTTTCAGCCCAAAAGTCTAACTACGTTTTTGGCGTTGTCATTTGCATTTATAATAACATCCTGTGTGCAGAAATAAGGACAAACTGGGCATTGCGTAACTTGTTTCATTGCACCTATAGAAGTTGTAGATGTTTCTTCAAGTAGTTCCCATTTCTTCATCTTATCCTTAATGCATGCATAGAACTCCTGTTCTCGTTCGAAGTATTGTTCTCCAAATTGGCTATTCTAATTGATTACCTGATGATAACGCTTCGACGAAAACCCATTTTTTATCTCTAATTTGGATTGTCTATTACATAACTCTTTCCTAGTTAGATAAATTACATACATTTTTTGTCAAGAGATTCTTTAGAAAGAAAGAACTATCAATTTTTTGTAAAAAATTTTTAATACTTGTAAAATTTAGTTGAAAATTATTGTTTTTGTAATTATTAAACTTAATTGAAAATGTTTTAAGATAACTATCTTTGTTTTGCGAATTAATTTAATTGAAATGTCTAATGCCTTAGATATTGAAGATAATTAAGATAGTATAGAGAATCAATTATTTTAAATACATATTTTTTCGTGATTTAAATTATCAGAATTACATTAAAGTCGAAATTAGTGATTTATTCTTATATTATTTGTTACTGAAATTGTTTAAAATCGTAATTATTTTAATACCCATAAACGTAATTATGATACCTGTTGGGCGCCTTTCGTAGATGAATAAAAATACGAAAAAGTAATAAAATAAAGTATATGAATTAAGAGTGAAAACATTAAGTGAATGAGTACAGGTTAGAATATTTTTTAGTGAATATAGAGAAGAAATACATAAGATTCGCTGCGTACAAGAGGTTGATGTCGTTGATGACTCATTCGAATACAGTTATAGTTAAGAACTGGAATTGAGCTCTTCCTTTGGAGAAGATAGACCCTGTAACGACTGTAACGACCCCTGCTACTAGACCGTATAGGTTGGTGAATTTATGACGTGTTTACATTGTATATATCACGAGGGACTATGTATTAATGTTTACGTGTTCTGATGTTATTTAAGGTTGATTAGTGATGTAATTTCATTAGCTGGAAGGGATAATTTAATATGTATAATTATTCTACAAAAGTACAAAACTTATTAGTACCTATTTGTATGATTGTATGTACCATGTACCTAGTGTGTATGTATATTGTACATAGGGGTACATGTTTATCATCTAACATCATGTATGGTTCGCATTAATTAATTATCTTGTTATTTTCTTGAAAATATTTTATAGTTAAAAATAATTTTATAAAATAATTTTATGCCTTGTTCGTTTTGTTCATTATATTAATTATAACTTTATAAGAGCCTCCAGAAACATTTACTAGTAAAATATTCCATTATTTTTATCTTGTGAAGATCTCGTGAACTTTTACACCATAATTGTATTATTTTCAATGTTTTTAATTAATTAAAATAATGACTCAATTACTATACGTGCATTGTAAAAAGCTTCACTTTCCTATATAGCATTTATAAATTTGAAAGCCTAAAAACATGTCAGAACTCGAAGAAATTAAAAACAATCAGTGGGTTGACCAGGTACTATAACATTTATATAATATTTTAAATTTGTTTGATTTTTATAAATGCGCTTTGTGTACTAGAAATTGAATTTTTCAAAGTATTAAGATAGATATTCCACCATTTTCGCATGAACTTATTGTATTATATTTGTAATCTGACTACTGGATTAGTCTTAAATGTTTGTACATGAATATTTTAAGAAAATTTCTTCTTTGGAAAGAATATTACCATTGAAAATAAACCAAATGTTTTAGATTCTGAATGGAACGATGAATGTATAGATTTTACCATGATGTGTGTTTTAATTTTTTATGTTTTGGGGCAGTAAAAGTGCTTCGATTTTTGACCTCGTTCAATCAGAAAGTGAATCTAGTAGGTACTTTGGGGCGTCAAAAGTAAAAAATTCTTAATATTTTTCTAAATAATCGGGATAAACAAACTAAAAATTAAGGGAAAAACGGGAAATTTTACGCACAATCAGTTTTCGACAAAATCGATTTTGGTTTTTGATGTAACTGTAAAAAAAATGACCATAAATACATGAAATTTTCAATCATTATTAGTTTTTTTAAATTTATATCGATAACAATTTATTTATTGAGTAGAAAAGCTTGAAAATTTAATACAATAAGGCTTCTAACACATTGTAACAATAGCAGTTGAAAAATATTTAAAGATGCATTGGCACGATGTGTGAGTACAGTGCCAGTTATTTCCGTCAATGCTTAAGCCATAAGCCCATAAATAAAATATATTAATATATTATATAATATACCTAGACAATAGACATACATTATACTTTATTTATATAGACGATCTCGCACACTTTTTTGATAACAATTTGAAAACACTGACTTTTTAAATACCTCGAGTGATGTTCAGATTATTCGTTTATTTTATCGCTTAAATTAGGTAATAGGTATATTAATATTTAGAAATTCTCATATAAATTACTTTCAAAAATTAATAATATATATCATATATGCAGGAAAATATTATAACATATAATCATATGTTTTATTTTATTTAAAAAAATAATAATATAAACCAAATTTAATGCCTTTGGTATTCAAATTATTAATGATATTGATAAATACTCGGGTTTCACATATGTTTAACTATGTTGACGAACCTCAAAGTTTCAAGTATTTTAATGAATTTAGGTAATGATTAGTCTATTTTTTATGAGTGTCTGTTTCCAAGGACTGTAGCAAAATATCAATTAAGTGTGTATGGTTAAATGGTATCAATCACAAAAGTGTATACTACACTCCTCTACATCACTATCCTAGCAATTGCCTCTGTTGTAAAAATAGTGTACTTATTAGTTATTTAGAAGTTAGTTAGTTCGTTTATGCATCGTTGGGTAATATATACATATATTATTATTATTTTTTTTTTATTAGAATAAGCCTCGGCAGCGAAGGCCACTGGCTGACGTTTGACAATTAACAATGACATAAGATTAGTTATTACAATGATTTTGTTTGTACATTACATATTATGATTAATTTTTTACAATAAATTTTCGATTTGTATATCTTTGATGAAGCTTAGAGTATTTGTGATGGTTTTTATGTTCGGGCCTAGTGATTCGTATAGATGTTGTGTATATAAATAATATGATAAATACAATTTAATTAAACAGTTTAAAATGTCGTTGAAGTAAATTTGAGTTCCTTAAAACTTTATGAAAAATCTCTATTGAAATATAATAACATTTTAAGGAATGGATTTAGTTGATTTTCTCTGGTATGGTCGTATGGATATAGACGGTGCCGCCTGGCCGGACAATATTTATAAACACAAGAGCCTATTCCCAACAACAGATGGAAGCACCTGTTTAGCGTTTTAAAATTGTGCATTAATTAGTGTTTATATCTAATTTTATTATTCATTACTATAATTAATATTGCAATTACTCAGAACAACCTTTAGAAATCTCCGATTAGTATCGGCTACACGGACGTCACTCGTCTCATCGATGATTGTGGTCATTTTTGCAGATAATCGAAAATAAATCAGATCAGATCCCACTTCTCGTGTAAAATAAATACATTATCTGAATTGATATTTATTATTTTCAGTGGCGTCGAACCCTATATTAAAGTCGGTCCACGGTCGGACATATTTTGAAAATTTAGGATAGGGCCGCTTTATATTGATTATTTTCCTCTTCACGGTATGCCATTTTTGCCGATATTAAGATGTTGGGCGTTGGGCCTCTTGAAATATTTTTCGCCCTACTAGATTTGTAGGACTTCAGCGCCACTGATTTTCATATACCTATAATATTCCGGGTTGCATGAATAATGATTACTAAAAATTTTACGAATTAATAGTGAACTAATCGTCTTTTTATACATGATTTAATGGCCTATGGTCGGTCCATCAATTTTTATTTAACCATGAAATTAATCAATTTTTAAACTCAACCTGGATCTTGTGTCTATTATATTACATAGACGTTTACACGAGTACCCGGAATACGGGCATACCATCGTCGTCGTCCATATCAACATAATCCGTTACGACGCGAACGGACGGCATAAGTGTAGGCTGTAGAGAGTAAAAATGAGATTGTTCTAAAAATAAACATCCTGTTGACCTTGCGCCGCTAACCATCGTGAGAAAACAGTAAACAACATTACTCACCGTCCCGTAAACCATAATATCATTATTATTATTATTATACGCCGTGGCCCGTGGCTTTTCAGACGTCTCGCGCGGTGACCCCCGTCGTGGTGCATCCCCCTACCGTTCCCCCAAACCACCCCGCCGACCGCGGACAACTTCGTGTCACTGTCATCGTCGCTATCCTATGACCAGCGACCGCTTCGTCATTCTCGGTTCTCACTCTCGCACTTCATCGTTTGTCGCTAGGCAAACGAGCAATGTGTACGTCATGTTTTTTATGCTGTAGAAATGCGTTTAATAATAACGTAATAATATTATACTATACGGACTGTGCAGTGGTAATAGTGTAGACATATACGTACCGAGTACGTTTCGCGCGCGATCTATATATAATATATACCTGCACGTCCGCTACGCCAAGTTTAGATCGCGTGTACAATATAATACGTTCCGGGACTAGTTCAACAGGCACTCGCTTTTCCTTCCTGTTATCTGCCGCTGCTGTTTCCGTCTGATTTCCGACAATACCGACACACTGTTCAGCGTGCATAATATACCTATAATAATAATATAAGTATAATTACTATAGAACGCAGTCGGACAATAGCTAATGTGTAAAGGTTTGGTATAGTAGACGGTGGTGTTATAAGTTTTTGACAGAAGTATAACAATACCAGCTAGCCTGCAGTGGGCACCGAAGTAGATAAATGTTTAGTTCGTAATATACCATGTACACTCTGAACAGCTTGGGAGTGCCATCTATATTAATGTTAACAAATCGACGTCGGCGACGTCCTATGAATACTGGAAAGCTCCCGATGGCTTATGAATTTCGTCTGAAGATAAATGCGATTAGGCATTGAGAAATGATAATATTGACGTACAACGACTATATACTGCAGTGTTAAGCAGCCAATGATCGCAGATGAAATCTCAAAAAAATAAACTGTACTTACTGCATATAGTCTGTTCACTGTTGGTACAACAAGTACAACCCCTCGAGTAGATGCGTATGCTTTTTATTATATTCTAAACGGACTAATAAAATTATTGTATTATTGTTAATCTAAATAAATATGGATCATAATGGATCTTCTCGAAGCAATATATTAGCAGTCCGACAGTCACGACTGAAAAATAGTGCCATATAGGTACTTAAATGTAGAAGTGCAAGAAATAAAAGTTATTCTAAATCTAAAACGTTAGATCCACAAGGTGGATGATGTTTTCGATATCAAAAGCAGCGGTAAACCTATACGATTAAAATATATTTAAAATGTAAATAAATCATATCATGAAACGTTTAAGATTAATTTTTTTTCAATGATTCATATAGTATATAATATTATAATATTATTCCAATATCATTTTTTTCATAATAAATCAAATTTAATGCATATTTTTGTTTTCATGATTAAATCGTGAATTTAAAAACCCAGCTTTCACATTTTTCTTTTTTTCCTTTTTAATGTGACCCTATTATAGCATAACATTAACCAATATTAGAACCTAGAATCCAATTAATAAATAAAAATAAATATACTTGATTATTTAAATTAGAAATCCAGCTTTTGTTGATAAAATATATGAGTATATGAGATTGCGTGGGGAACAAAAATGTAGAGCAAAGTCTCCTTTTCTTGGACTTTGGATTGAGAGAGGGAAGTTAAAATGGATATACAATTTACAAGATGGAGCTTTATCAAGATGAAGTATGAAAAGAGGAGCGATTTAAGGGAAAGTACGTAGGAAAGTAAGAGATATGCCTTATGTTGGGGAGAGGGAATGCATGCGGACGTGCCCCCTTGAAAGATTATGTAAATTACATATATACAGACACTCAATTATTTAAATTATGGATTTAGAATCTATGGTAAAAATAAAATATTTTCGTGAAATACGGGTGGCCTTGGGAGGGCCGAGACTAGACGTAAACATGAAAATCCAACCACCTATATAATATTATTAAGTGTATGAATGGGAGCCGGAAGGGGTTTGTAGTAAACACTAATGGTTGTGTAATGGTAGGTGACTGGGAGCCATATTATGTTAAGTGCGTATACTTTCCCATTTCTTTTCCCAATAATAGGTTATAAACTTATAACAGTTATTTAAATAGGAACTTCGGGTTCAAAATAAAAATTAATTTAATATGTATTTTTTTTTATTATAAACTTTTAAATAATAGTTTGTATCATAATCTAAAGAGACATGATAATAAATTATTTTTAATATCTATTATGTATGTGTGTGTGTGTAGTATGTTTAGAAATCATAAATTATACAAATATTTTATATTATGTACCTTTCTATATTTATATATTCTACCATACAGTATATATTCTATAAAAATGTTATTCTTTAAATTTCATACATGATTAGAATCCCAAGATTAAATAAAGGCTTGAAAAGAATGAAAAGTATTACTTAGCTTCCTCACTAATTTCTAAAAAAACAGTATGAAAAATGTACTTTAAATATTAAATATTAATTTATAACACTCGAAAGCATATAGTGTCACTAAATTAAATAATATAGGTTAATATAATATAGAAAATAAGGAAAAGTTAAAAAAAAATTAAAACAAAAAATTTTTTTCAAATACTCAATAAGATATTTTGTAACATAGCTCGTAGTAGTCCAGTAAATCAAATTAAATGACTAAAAATGTAATAATGTTAGTTCAAAATTTAAATAATATGTAAAATACATAGATATTATCATATCACTTCGGATATGAATTATTAAATTACATCTGCATTTAATATACAACGTGAATATTTTTCTACTCACAATTTTAAGTAGAGCAATTTATTTTACTAATTTACAATAATTGACTTTAATACCTATTGGTTACTTATTAGTTAGGTAATGATAAATTTTCTCTCTACTATAACCTTCTATAAGTACCAAAGTACCTATAATAAGTAAATAAAATGAAGTCTGCGTATTCAATGAATGTATACAAAATAATATAAACGATAATTTTATAGATTTTTGTAGTACTAGAGATTCAATGCAGCACAACATCAATATAACAGTGAGTCGAAATATTTTAAAAGTAGTGACGTCTGAACTCTGTATGCCTAGTTTTAAATCCGTAGGTAGGTTGTAAGTATTACTGCGTAGTCACTAGTCACGCTTTTACTCTGCTGTTTCTTTAATAGGTATTTACCAAACATGTAACGGAGTTTTAAACTGCGTCTTATTTTAAAACGAATTCAAATTTATTAGGCTCAACAAAATATTATTTTTATGTATGTTACATTATAATTATAGTTATTATGATCTATTTTCGGAAATATTATTTTTAAATTTAGAAAACAAAAGCTTAAAATTTAAATTGTGAGTAATAGTAATTTACACATATTAACAAAATAATTGTTACTTACCTGTAGGCTGTAATGCGTGGTTTTATATCAGAAATAATTACTTACACAGTATTGAAGTACCTAGGTAATACTATTATTAGATACATTTATTTTGTCACATATTAACCAGACGGATTTCAATAATTATTAATTATTATACCTATTAGCCTAAATTATAAAAAAATGTATATTGAAGTACATAGTTGCTTAAGTATATAATACATAAATAGTTATGTATATTTATTATTCTATGAACAATATTTATTCTGTATGTGTTTAAATTAATTTATGATATTCATATTATATTAGTATTAAACCGGATGGATAAAGGGATAAAAGGATAAGGAGGACCGGGTATTCTCGCTTTGCTTATCTCCGAGTTGCAAAATCACTGAATGTTATCAATTTGAATGGATTGAATACACTAAAATCTTACAATATGCCTTATGGACTCTATGGTTATTCAAGCTAAAAGTTTTATAATATCATATTGTAATCAGGTAATCTTAAAAGTAACATATTTAAAAATTAAAAACTTCGTATTGTTCAAACTCCAAAACTCAAATCTCAACGACCAACGGGTTGCCATATTGCCCATATACAACCTTATTCTATTTCATTTTGCAGTTTCTCTTAACAAAAGAAACTTTTTGACCAGTTTTATTATGGCATTCATTAATAAAATGGAATAGAAATCTTGAACGAGGAAAAAAATACTCAGCATACTATACCATACTATTTACTGAAAATTATTATTTTTTTAAATATTATATCCTAAGTATATATTATATGTTATAATGTAAATAAAACCCATTCAATATTAGTAAAGCTAATATTCAACAATCTACAACTTATTGTTATATCTATGCGTGAATGCATGACCAAACATTTATAAGAAGTAGTGCAAGTACAACATTTATGTATCCATTCCGTAAATTGTTCTCCCAAAACTTTTATTGCCTACAAAATACATCATACAACAAACATCTTTATTTTATTTTTGTTTGAAATGTAATAGTTTTTAGTATACAATTTAATATATTTTTTTTTTATTTTATTGACGAAATCTACAATCTATACATATTCTTTGTACAGTGAGTAGGTTCGATAAGAGACAGAAAAAAAAGTTAAATAACATGAATCAAATGATTACGGAGGATACCCATGTGGTAACACCCTATAATGACAGAAAGTAACATGGATAAATTAAATACAATTTAATATATAGTATTAAATAAATATCTCGATAATCATTTAATATATAATCAAAATAAATCTACTTTAAAATGTAATTTATAAACCTCTTAGGTTTTTATTTTTCTCGTAGTTTTATTTTTGGTTTTAATATATTAACTCCTCGTTGACATAATGATCATTATAATAGATTCAAATTGAAAAATTTTACTCCGAAAAAATCATAAGTGTATACAATTCAGTACTTCTTATTTCATACTGCTTAATATTCTTAGTTTTGTTATTTTAAAAGTTCATTTTTTGAAAAATTAGCATTCATAGTAACGGACCTACAGGAACCTTTAAAACCACAGTAGCTACAAAACTGGAGAGCTTTGAATAGTAAATATAAAAACTGCAACTGCTAGATAATTTTTTTAAACCAAATATGAATTATTTGATATTTGTTCCTTTACAAAATTAAAAAAGTCCAGAGGCCAAGACTTTTATCAGATAATCCGATAATCGTGAATATTCATATTTTATTTAGTTCATATATTTAGGTCGAATTCTTTAGATTAAATATCAAAGCCTGGTGTTACTCTTGCTTATAGTTTAAATCATATATATCCAACCTAGCCAATATATCATGAAAATTTTTAGATCGTTAAAAAATGTAGACACTTAGATACATATTAATTGCTTTTTTAGTGCTGATATCTTTAAATTGTCAACTTTACAAGATAATTTCATCTATATCAGCTTATAACTTATAAGTAATTATTAAGTTTATATAGTCTATATAGGTTATAGGTTTATCCGGGCCTGTATATAGATATAATTATATTTACCAGGGGTGGCCAATTTATGGCTTGCATCTTATTCAAAAAACCCATAATCTTAATTTTTTTCGTATACATTTATAAAAGAAACATTTATTTTTTTTACTATATAGATATAACTACGCTATAGAATACAGATTAATAAACAAAAAAATGTATAAAAGTATAGATTAGATTAAATTATATAAAATTATAAAATGTGTTTACAAATATTTTGGCTCTTGAACATATTCATATTAGCCACTCCTAATATTTACCATATTACCATATTATAGGCAATAGGCGATATGCCGATATGTTTGATTAATGTATGAATAATGACGTAATAAAAACGTGATACTAATAAATTTATCGATTCTTACATTTAAAATATATAATACATTTAAATATTTAAGGCAGATATATCGACAATAAAATCTTTCAAACCAATCAAACACTGTAAAAATATACGAATATGTTTTTAAATTTTACCAATTTAATCACAATAATATGTTATTTCATATTACCAATGATGACAATTGCCATTTTTATTTATATTTTGTATTAACAAGTTTTATATATTATCGAGCACCAGGTCATAATTAAAAAATATTCATTTTTATATTATATTGGATTAAAATTTCAAACTTAATTATAATTCATATTTAGAGGAGATAAATTTAACTAAATGAAATTACCACATTTCCACGTATTAAGTCAAACATGTTTAGCATTGTTATCTGACATAAAATTATGTATTTGCAGGAAAATGCGGAATTTATGTTCATATGAGACATTTCTTACAATAAATTTAGTGCGTTTTTATTATTGCGAGGTCGGTAAACAAATATATTCTACTTTCATTGACTTACTTATGACCCTAAAATGAATGACCAAAATATATACATATTTAAACACACACATAGCCATCGAATTTATAGTCTGATGTACCACTTGCACAATTTAACATTACCTTAAAAGAATTATATCAAACTTAAATATTTTACCAATACCTTTTTAGAAACACTGACAAATAGCATTTAAAAATATATGCTATGTAATGAGTGTAATGTGAAAATTTTATCGTAAAAAAACAGAATTTTATTTATTCTTGTGGTCTGTTTTATCGTTTCGGATAATTTATTAGGTACGTTAAAGATTTTAGTTTAAAGCATGATTAAGATGATTAATACTTGATAAAATATTTTGAAAAACGTACCTAGGAATTTATTTATCTTAAATATTTAAAAACGCCAATCCATAAAAAGTTTAGTTGAAATTACGGTCAAAAGTTAACCTATTACTTTATTTAACACTATAAAAGATTTCTTATTTCAAGTTCTACAACGTATTGAAATATAATTTAATATATTCACCAGCATGACTCACGGACACCTCATGGCCAAAAAAGACCCACCCTCATATATACGAGATGCTAGCACCCACTCCCGAGATGGCCAAAAGACTTTTTAATTCTGTCGACACAACAAAATTGCGTCAACTGATTTAAATAATTAGAACTTAAGATAACAATGTACATATGTAAATATAGGTAATAAGTAGCAATTAATTAATAATGTATGTAATGCAATTAATGAAAATTCAAAGAAATGTAACGCCGGCTAATAACCTTGTTGTTGATATCTTAAACAATTAAAAATAAAAATAAAATATATATAAAACATTATACATTTGTTTTATTCTTTTAGATTCTGAACGAAGTGATGAATGTATTGATTTTACAATGATGTGTTTTTTTTTGTTTTATGTTTTTTTTTTTTTTTTTGTGTCTGTGTACAGCATAACTAGTCGAAATAATGCTTCGATTTCAAACTTTGGGGTGGTTTCCAATGTAAAATTGAAGATCCTTGGTGCATTATAGAGATCAAAAGTAAACATTTTCCAACAGTTTTCAAAAAAATCGATATTTTTATATGGTTGTAATTCAAAAACTAATCACTGTAAATACTTGAAATTTTCACCAAATGTTAATGTTAGTGATATCTATATACAGTTTAATTTTCAAAAATTTTCGACTTTTTGAGTTATTTATAGACCACTGAAATTTTCGATTTTTTTGAGAATTTTTTTTTGAAGTGTCGGTAAAAAAATGTTGGACGACCAAAAAAACTTGAAAATTTAATACACGGTTCCTTATGAGCTGTTCTTATTGTAGCTAAAAAAATTAAAAATCCTAAGTCACAATTTTTTTTATAAGCGTTTACAGTTCAACATTTTACGAAATCTGTCGAAAACGCGAAAATTTGCAAGTAATTTTGAAGTTGAAAAATCATAAAATTTTTCGTGTTTATAACTAAGGATTAAAAATACAACACTAAGTTTTCCATAAGTTTTCCTTCAAGTAGCTATAGAAAAAAACTCGAAGCATCATTATAGGAAAAATTTTAAGTGCATTTGAATTTTAAATTTTTACGAAATAGCGTAACGATAACGATTTATCCTCAAACGATTTTAAAAATTTGTTATTATTTAAAAAGTATAAGTCATAGATACTTGAAAAATTTTACCAGTTATTTAGATTGGCATTTTCTTTACATGATTTAATTTTCAAAATATTTAGACTTTTTTTGAGGTATTTATAAACAACTGAAATTTTCAATTTTTCTGAACATTTTTTTTTGAAGTGTCGATAAAATGTTTATGACCCTATCAAAATACTTGAAAATTTAATACAAAGTTCCTCATAAGTTATTCTTATAGTGATTAAATAATTATAAAAATACATAGGCACGATTTTTTTATATTAGCATTTGAATTTCAAATATTGACTTAATACGTAAAAATTACGGCAATGTTCAAATTATCTTAGATCGAAATTCATAAAAGTTTTTCTTTTTAATTCTAAGATTTGAGAATTTAATACAAGGCTCATAATATAGTTTTGCAATAGCAGTTGAAAAATAAAAGAAATATATAGCCACATTTTTTTTTTTACATGCTTTCAAATTTTAATTTTGACAACATGAGTAAAAATCACGAAAATTCGTAAATTATTTTATTCTAGAAATTCATAAAAAATTTTCCTTTTATACCTAAGATTTGAAAACTTAATACAAGGCTCCTAAAATATTTTTACAATAGCAGTTGAAAAATACAAGAAATGTATAGTCACATTTTTTTTTTTACAATCATTTAAATTTTAATTTTGACAACATACGTAAAAATCACGAAAATTTGCAAATTATTATAATCTAGAAATTCATAAAAAATTTTCTTTTTAAATCTAAGATTTGAAAATTTAATACAAGATTCCTTACAAATTTGTCAATCTTTATCACAAAAAAAAATGTCAACCGGAAATTCAAATTAAATTTTTATTAGCATTTGAATTTCAAATATTGACAAAAATTCGTCAAAACCATGAATATTTTCAAACTATTGTAGTTCAAAATTCATAATATTGTTTGTATTTATATCTAAGGTTATAAAATTTAACACCAAGTTTTCCATAAGTTTTGCTTCAAATAGCTATAGAGAAAATTTGAAGCGTCATTATAGGAAAAATGTTTTGAGCGTTTGAGTTTTATATTTTTATGAAATCGCGTATTGATAACGATTTATCCTCAAACCAGGTATTCGTATATCTATGATAATATAAGGTATTATGGATAACTACATGATAACTACACTAATTGATTAACCATGCCTTATGCAAAATGCGTCTTAATTGAAAAATAAAATATTTGTTTCAAAATAGAATATATGACAATATTTAAATATAATATATCCTATAGACTGACAAATCATCTCCGTTCAGAATCGTTTTTCGTATACAATGATACCTATCATTGCATTCAAATTTAATCCCATCCATTACAGTAACCTACTGTACAGCAGAGCGACATCCACGACTTACCAGCTTTTTTTAATTTTTATTATTGATCAAAAGATAACGGCCATTAGTCGTAAACGTTACATTGATTACATTTTTTTTTTTTTAAGTATCTTAATTAAATTGTACAATTCATAGTTTCTTAAAAAAGTCAAGATATGGAGTGTGGAGTCTGCATTTGGACCGAGGGCTGCGTCTAAGGTGGTTGGGATGTTCAGCTGAATGAGTACATTTGTGTATTGACGGCATTCTGTGATGATATGTTGGACTGTTAGTTCGGTACTACATGTTTGTTTTATTCTTATTACGATCATATACCTGTAGACTGTAATTATCCAGTATACCTGTATTATACATTTATACATACATAATAGATACTTTACCTGATTATTGACCTATTTGTATTTGGCTATAGCTACGATCCGACTATGTTAATATATAGAATACAGATGTTCATGAGTTTCTCTTAATGATATTCTTCAAAACGTATATTAGTTATGTAAAATTATTTCATTAATTAAAACATAGCAACGATGACTAATGAGCCTGTGTAGTTTTCAATACTCAAATTAATTTAAATTGTTTTGAACGGCCAAATTTGTGTGCGTCATCTTTATGACGATGTCGATTTCTATGCGTCCCGTTCACTAATGAGATTTGTTGCATGAACTTGCATCATATTTGTTTATTATTAAGAAGTGGCCAAATTATATTACTATACAATAATAATATTCCAAATAATCAAATAACTAATAACCTCTTTTGTTGATGTTGTTAGTTTAATGAAAAAAAAAATAATAATATGGTAAAGACAGATCGACCCCTATGCCCAACATGCAATGAAAACTACTCCATCAAACACATCATCGTCCACTGCCCAAACTTCAATGAAGCTAGGAAATACTTCAACATCCCTGATAATCTGTACGAAGTAATTGGTCCATTTTCTAACTTACAAACATAATTTTATATCTAAAAAAAATTGAATTATACAATAACATATAATAACGTAAAAATATAATACTTTTGTTAAAGCTTATTAATAACCTATGTAGATTGTAGGTAGTTGATGCTTAACCAATAAAAAAAAAAAAAAAATATTATGTATACCATAGCTGATACCCTAGCGATTTAATCCAATATTTTCGTCAATATTATTATTTATTATGTTTTATTCTTTTTTTTCAGTGTTAACAGATTCAAGATTGCTTTAATGCTCGTTTAATCTTATTTTAACCGACGACTCGTAAGAATTCGTAATACAATCCACATATAGGTACCACAACTGTAACGTAACCTTAATTTAGAACTTAGTTATTAATTTGTATACTCACTTATTAATGATAATGTAACCACAACCACAGGCTAATGACCTAACTATTGAAGCCTTTAATATCAATAAAAAAAAAAAATTCGTAATACATAGGTACTAAATGTTCTATAAGACGTATCTAATACTCCATGAATATTTTATTTCCAGGATATTTTGGACTTGGGGTTGTTATACGACTAACATTTACCGTTAGCAGTATGATCATTTTTGTTGGTATTATAATACTATAATAACGTTGTTAAGGTGTCCTCATTTCCACACAAATATTTGTTTTTAATGACGGTCAGCAGCTATAAAATGTGCTGTATTTTTATGCGTATTACATAAATATAACATTTTCCATCCTAGTTGTACATTAATATATTTAATAAAATTATTAGCGAGCGTATAACCACAGAATAAACCACAATAATTTACTCTATACTCTTGTAGATAACAAGCTATTATTACACTGATTGTTATTATTGAAAAATGTATTTCTATTTTTAAACCACTACCGATAAACCGATGATAACCGTTTATGATGTTATGTAGGTCAACCGTGTCAGAGCCGCCTCATTATTATAATACATATTAATGTGATACGTAGGTACCTATAAATTATGTCGAAGTAGTAAAAAAAAATCTATTTTTTAGACGCGAGTTTTTCTGGCAAGATCAACCATCGACAGATGTGACAACAAATCTATACGAAATACCAACGAGAAACTATGTTTAATATATACCTCATAGGGATTTTTCAGTGGGACGTTTTGGCACTGATGCCGATATTTGTAACTGAAATGTTATAAAATAAAATAGCTTAATAATCCAACACAAGTACCTACTTTTGAGCTTTGGCGCCTATGTAAAAAATAATAACCTGTGAAAAATATTTGTTTTTACATCCAATTACATCAAGTGTTAAGTAAAACACAAATTTGCTCCTGCTCGAATCTATTTTTTTTTTTAATGCGACGTTGGGAAGAGTCCAAATATAAATGTTGCACGTTATCTAGAAATTAGAATACAACAGAAGAAATTATTAAATTTGTTGCAAAAGTGCAAAACGAAAACCTAAGTAAGTATTTAAGTATTATACATATGTATTATCAATTCATATTTTTATTTATTACTTAATATGTAACATAATATTAGAGTACTATTTTCCAACAATTATTGGGAGTTATATTAATTTTAAACTTATTGTGGATATATATAGTGGAACTTGGTAGATATTTTTTTTTTTTTAGATAAACACGTCTTGTAATGTGTTACACTACCTATGACTTGACAAAACTAAAACATGAACATAAGATAGTAAGATATGTATAATAATACACAAGTCTTAAGTTTACCATTTGAAATGCTTGTAAATTAATTCTTAATAATTGTTGTCTTTTACTTGGTTAAAATAAAAACATCTAACACGGTAATTGACTTAAGGTCCATATATATATTTTTTATTGTTATTGGAATTTTATTCATTTTAACTGAAAACAACAGTTTATAGACCGTAGGCACTTACATAATATTATGGTTTTGATGTACCTACAATAAAAATAATATCCATATTGCTCTATTTAATTGGATTTTGCTAAAAGAAAAAAAACCATAGATACTATACAAATTTAAGTGACTTTTCTACAAATACTTTTTACGCTAACAATATATATTTGATCATCGAGCTTAAAATCATATTGTTTATTTAGACATGTATTTGGTCATTAAATCAAAAAATGTATACTATGTAACCATTAAAAAATAAATCATAATGTGTAAACTACATAGTATAAGGACAGTCAGAAATGCAGCTTATATAGTGCATAATAATAATATAATATACCTACCTATGCATATTATTACGTTTATTGCTGCGAAGTAAATATATATTTTAGTTTTGAAGAATATATTTTTATGATGATCACTTTGTAAAAAATTTAAAATTATTATGATTATTATTTATTGAATAAATAAACTTATATGAGGTCAAGACGTCAAGTTAAAACAAAATTATAGCCAGAACTGTCTGAGCAGATTGAAACTTGAATCTATATTTAAAAAATAGTATATTGTAATTAAAAAATAATGATACACTTAATGGTAAAAAGTTTTAAGTCCCTACACTTCATATTTTTTAAATTACAGCGTAATACATAAAATAGTTGTTTTTCGTGTTAATAGGTTAAAGCCACTTACTTATAGGTATTTTAGATTTTTCGAAAATTATATCAGATCTAGAAAATGTTAATGATAGCACAAATATTTGCTGAAAACATCAAGTCTATTCTTATTTTAAAATTATGGCATTCAAAAAATTTTGCCAAATTTTGTCGATAATTTCCTTTAGTTATAGCATTGATTATAGAATAGACAGATAGACCATGCTATAGGGATTTTCGGCGACTACAATTTTAATTATGATAGCTGCCGGTAGGTAGCGTTGTATGAATTAATTTTATATTATTACTACTGACGGCGAATAATATAATATTATTCCTAGACCGGTTTGAGGTAGTGACAGAAAAAGCGATAAGCCTATTAATGACTTTATCATGGATAAACCTATATTTATTATTTTCTGAGCATTGCGCTATGATTGCCACAATCGCTAAATAGTATATTCACAAAATTGTTAATTTTTATGCCGAATTCTACTACAGAAAGCAACAATTAATTAATTTCATTACGAAAGATCAATTTTGTTTGGATGTTTGGAATGTTACGATTCAGTAAAATCTGCTTTGGGCGGAAATATTTAATTGAACATTACATACTATACTAGATTTACCATTTTTAAAAATAAAGCAAATCTTTAACCATATTGTAATTTTTAATTTTATTGTATTTTCATACTTTATAAAATACATTGTTTTGTATTTTTGTGTTCAAATTTTAAAATGAATAAAAACTCAATAACAACAAATAATATACATAATTAAATTATTAATATAATTTATAAATAAAATAATAGTTGTGTTTTGTTATTATAAGTACATACTGAATGTGTTAAGTTTAGAAACCAACTATAAGTCTATATAATATGATGAAAAACGATTCTAAGTGAAGATATACCAAGATTGCTAAACTGGATTAGAAATAAAATACTAGGTTTAAAGAATAAAAAAATTGTCTTTATTATTAAAAAAACACAAAATAAGGGTAAAATACATTTATACATTTATATTGAAGCATAATTATTAGAATAAAAGTAAATTGTGATGTTTGTTGGTTCTGAAAAGAACCGTTTAATAAAAATGAAACAAATAGTCTTAAAAAAGACTATTTAAAAATTTAATGCTAAGTCCTGAAAAGAACTGTTTAATATAATAAAAATCAATGCTTAATCCTGAAAAGAACTGTTTAATGTAGTTGATGTGAATTGTCCTAAAAAAGACAGTTTAATGTAATTGATGCAAATAGTCCTGAAAAGAACTATTTAAAAATCAAAGCAAAGTCCTGAAAAGAACTATTTAATGTAATTGATCCTTAGTCCTGAAAAGAACTATTTAATGTAGTTGATGTGAATTGTCCTAAAAAGGACAGTTAAGACTGCTTCTATATTGTTTTATGCAAATAGGTACAAGGTCAGAACAAGAAAAAATGTATTTAATTTATTTAAATATGGTTTAATATTTTTAATTTAGAAAGTTTTGCTAATTTTGTGGTAGTTGAAAATAATTTTGTTTTATTAAATATTTTACAAATTAAAATTTGTTCAATTATGTACATTTTATGATCTATGCAGTTTGTCAATGATTCATCAAGCCATTTTTTAATTGTATTATTATTTTTTAAGCGCTCAATTAGTTGAAATTTTATTTTCTTTTTATGCAAATAGTTTTTATAATTGCTTTCAAAAATATTTAAAATTTTATTTACTACATTATTTAAACTATTTGATGGTGCTTTAAGTCCACTTTCATTATCAATTGAAGTATAATTTTTATTAAGAAGATGCAACTGCTTTTTATCATTTAAGTTTTTATCAACAAATAGTTCAAGTTGACATTGGTTACAATTAAATTTTTTCATACATTTATAGCCCAAATATCCTGCGAAATATGTTACAGAACAGTCTTCTAAAGTGACATCAATATTACTATCAGTATTATTTGAGTCCTCGTCAGATGAAAAAAAACAGAGAGATAAATTAGAATTACATTCTGTGTCGGAATCAGATGATAATTTTGAACTGTTAAAATTTATTTTATTTAGTGAACTAACTGGGTCAATTATAATTGGATTATCATCTTCTTGGGTTTCCTCACAATTTGTCGCTTTTGATGTACATAAAGAAAAAATACAATTACTTCTTATGGAAGTTCTGATTGTTTTAGCTGTTGGGTTTTTGTTATAACCACCATTTTGTCGAAAAATACTAAAGAGGTTTTCTAAAACATCCTGATTTAAACGATTAGTCATTAAAAATACAATATCATTAGATTTCTCTGCTTCAAAAAATTGCAATACACCTTTAATGGTCTGTGTAAGCCCTTTAAAACAGGGAGGTTGAGATAATTTTCCTTTTTTTAATTTTTGTAAATTTGTGAAGTATTGTGAAGCTTCTATTAAAAATTTTTTTACAGTACCTAGATCAGTTAATGCACAGAGGTATGGATTATGACTATATAAAGATTTACTATTTAAACAATCAAATAAGTTATTAATAAACTCAATAAAATCTGCAGTATTCGATGAAGTGTTACTTTGAAGTTGTCCTGTTTGTATACAAGTTCGGATTGCTGCGGCCATGGAATTGCTTAATAATTGTACTGCTAATTTAACACGCATTTTTTGAAAAGAATTAGGGTAAATATGTGCATCTGTTATTTTGATGAGAGACTTACTTTTATGATTTTGTTTGTCCAACTCATATGTTTTTTTTATATCATCAAATGAGATTATTTTATTATCTTTTATATAACAGGCATTAATTAAATTATTTCTAATACTTTTAAGTAAATGAGGAACATCAAACAAAGAAAAAATTTTATTGTTGTTGATAAAAAAAAATGGATTATCTTCTGAAATATTTAATGATTTTAAAGTGCTTTGGTTGTTTGTGCCTTGATCGCAAACTATAATTTTGGGACACAACCCAACCTCAAATAACTTTTGTAAAACATCAATTATTAAATTTTTTAAAATTGTTTTGTTAACTCCAGAATGAACAAGAAAATATGCAATTGGAAATTTCCATGTAGAGTAAATACCTCGAGCCATAAATACTAAAACACAGTTAGCACTTTTATTGGTCCTCCCATAATGACCTAAATCTTCAAAACCTTCAATAAAATCAAATTCTTTGGAATATTCTATAAATTCTTTTATATACATTTCATCAAAACAAACAGTGCAAGCTTTTTCTTTATAATCAGATGACTCAAATTTTTTTTGTATATGACTGAAAAATAATTTACTAAAACCTGGTAAGAATTTTGATTGACCAATCCAACGACGAATAGTTGATGGCCCAGGTAAATTAACTTTTTGTGAACGTAAAAATTTATATGCTGTTGGTGATTTATAATATAAGTTTAAAGCTAAATTTTTTTCATTTAATGTCCACGGACGACTCCTATCTTTTAATTGCATCGTTACCATTGCCTTAGAATTAATTGATGGAAAGTTATGCATATTTATTAAATTCTTAGCATTATTATGTGTTTTAAAAGTTTTGACTCTTTTTTTTAATTTTGAAATTTGAGTTATTTTATTATGAATTAATTTGTTTTTTAGTTTTAATTTTTGTTTTAAATTGATTTTTCTAGGTGTATCTATTTCTATCAAATCAGATTTCCTTTTTAAATTTGGGCTAGGCATGTCAATTATATTTGTTATTTTAATTTTTTGAGGTGTAGAAAAAGTTGAAGGGGGGCTCGGAAAAACTAACTCTACCATGTCTGGTTTTGAGTGTGTATATGTTTTAGTTGGGGTTGACATTATATTATACTCCTGCTGAGATTCATCATTCTGGTTAATGCCTGATGATGTAGATGGCTGTGTTTTAGATTGATAATTATAGGGAATAGCAGTATCTATCAAACGATTTTGAGTAAAATTTTGTACAAAGCTTTCGGGTGGGAAATGTTCTTGACAAATGTACCTATTGTGGAGTTTATCTGGATCAACAGAAAACAAACTTGTGTTTCCTGTGTAGATATAAAAAAATATGTGTAAAAAAAATTATAAATATTCGCAATGGTACAGAAAAATTAAAATTTAAAATTAATTACTCACCTGAATGTATTATCCATACTTCTTTTCTATCATCTTTTGGAAAACGATACATTTTTAAATTTGGAAACATTTTCTTTGATTTTCCACAATTTAAATATTGGCATTTATTTCCAGACATGTTTAAGAATTTTTAATTGTAAATGCAAATGCAACTAAAAACTCAAAAAACAAGAAAATTCGGAAAGCGGTTGTTCCACAATGAACAAGATAGTAATAAATGATAATATAATAAAATTATTATTTCCAATCATTTCAGTATATCTTCAGTTTCTTATTATTACTCTATTTTTAGATCGGCACTTCGCGATAAGCCACCTCTTCCCTTCCCCGCATATCCATGGCAAACATCTATGATGGGGGTACCACCTCCTTGCATCCCAACTACACTAGCGCTCCATAGTGGTTGCATCCTACGCATGGTCACCAAATATTAACATTGCATGGGCTATCTGTCTATTCTATAATCAATGGTTATAGGTATTACCTACCAACCGAAGTAAATGTGAAATATTGATTATTTTCATTGGAAAAACATTAAAACTTAAGGAATTAAAATGTTTTTAGCACTCAATAGTCAACCCTCAGAATAATCGAATGTGTAATTATTATTTTTTAATCATAACTTATACCTATAGGCTATAGTAATAAATCAAACTTTTGAACAAGTCATTTAGATTTTATTATTTTTAAATTAGTATGGTACCTACTATACTATAATACACATTCAAAACTTCAAAATTACTATATGAAAATTAAATTTCAGAAAAATCTATTATTAATTTTTTTTTATAGAGTTAGAAAATGTTTCAGCACACATAGTGTTATTACAAGTATTTATTTTTTTACAATGAATTAAATTTTACTAGAGACATGGATGATTGATAGTGATACAATTGAGTTTATTATAGTTATAGTTTAAGTGTATTTTTATTTCTTATTGATTTTTGTCGACGAATCTTCATGAACTTTAAGAGAATGTCCTGACGGAGACGAGGCCAAAGACGTCTGTTGACTGTTTTATCTCTTGGTTATAATGACGGGATCCGTTCAAATTGTTTAACTTGATATGGAAGTTTCTGAATTGCATCTTTATCCATCTATTGATGAAGAGTATACCCAGAATTGATTATAATAATTCTATACATTCTATTTTATATTTATAGAATATCAAATAGAGGATTTTTAAGAAATAAGAAATTTTATATACTTGAATTGATTAAATTATAATTTATAAGAATATATTAATTGATTATATTTGATATATCTGTCACAGTTATTGACCTCATTATCTTACTAGCTTAATGTAAATATATAATAATTTATTAATATGTTTACTTTATTTAAAGAAAATAATATAAATTATTGAAAGTGAGATATTTATAGATGACCTTCAGGCCTTGTTTTTATCAATGTAGATTCAACTGATTCAAGTATTTAATTGCATTGTTGATGTTTGATTGCATGTTTTTGATATTAAAAATGTTTATGTTTATGGTACATACGGAATAGGTACCTCGTACCCATACGACTATAAAGTATTACAATACTAATAATAATATATTCTTTATATATTTTTTAAATATCAACAGCCAACACGTATGCGAATGCTACAATACGTATATTGACAGTAAAAGTGCTCTTCGATTACAATTACATTATGAGTAGTGACTAGTACAGAAGTCAGTAGTATCTATCGGCCTAGCCTTTTATAAGTAATAATAATTACGCTTAATAGAACGTGTTGTCCTTAAAACCTTAAATTAGTAATTACTAAACAAATTACCCAACACTTAGTTTGTACTTTGGCACATATTAAAAATTTAATGAAAAATATATATAGTTGTAGACAGTTTTTTTTTATTCTAACAGACCACATACATTTTTAACGACGTCAATAGTGTCTTCAACATCAATATTATTCAATATGTTTTTCTCTACTGCCTTAAACCATTTTTTTTTCCTTTTGTATCGAGAGCCAGAGATGGAACCGCGTTAGCATTACTTCTCCTCTGACTCCCATCGTTTATTGATAACAATAACATCGACAATTATTAGTGGTGGGACAATCCCCCACTCACTAATATTACAACAACCTTTTTACATTAACAATTTTTACAACAACATTTTAAAAGTTATGTGTACAATACTGGGTGTAACCCTAGGTGCCTTCGGCTACTGTAAAATAATTATCGACTAGGTTAGTGCCCGGATTATGCGTCGGGATCTCACCGCCACACCTCCGCAGCCTGGCGGGCTCGCTCCTCCTCTTCTTTAAGTGAGAAGATGCGTTCGACCATTCCATAGAACAGCCGAAATGACTCCTCCGCGTACCTTAATATATCCAACTTTTCATCCGGGTCTGCATGCTGGAAGCTGGTCAAATGGCGGCCCGCAAATTATGTCCTGGATGTCGGCTGTACACGGTCTGCGCCCCAAGTGGATGGACAGAGGATCACGGAGGGCGTTCCAGTAGTAGCCCTCAAACAGAGTAAGCAGTATGCTCCACCGTGTCCTCGCCGCCCCTGCACTGTAGACACATCGGACTGGTGGCCCTGGCTCTCCTGTAGAGATATGACTGGAAACAGCCGTGTCCCGTTAGTGCCTGTGACATGCGGAACGTCAGGGTCACTAGCGGGACCGTTCTTCCCAGCCAACGTTCGATGGATGGGATGCAGGATCGGGTTCAGGACGTTACTGCCTTAAACCATAAGCTGCAGATAAGCCTAAACAGGAATGCCTATGATTATAATTTGTAAGAACAACCTGCTACTTGCGACCCACACGGGAAAGTCTAGATATCTTGCAGGCAGACTATACGTCACTGCTGTTTAATTCAAATAAAAATTAAAAATTAGGTATTTTAAAATTGCTGAATGTAATGCTTAATACTATGATATTAATAATCTATTTTACATCCAATTATACAAATACATAATGTGCTGATAAAGCTTTATATATCAATGTATTAGACTATTATATTATAATTTTTGTTTAATGTATTTTAATTACCTATTTTATATTAATCATCATTTGCCCATCATTTTACCTTTGTAATAACTAATAGTAATAATATGTGTATGTTCAACATCAACAACTAAATATTAACTGTAGGTACATCGTACATAGTGTTATACGTAGATATTAAACATTAATATAATATAAAGATGATATGTATAAAATTATATAGTTATACAAATATACGATAAAAGATAAGATTCTAATAATAAAATAATTTGGTTTTTATGATTAGGTTTATGATAAGTAAATATTTAATCTTTAATCTTATTTTTAAGTTTTCAATTTACAAAACTATATCGATATATCATTATTCATTATTATAAAAACAATGTTATATATTATCTAATAATACATACAACAATTAATGTATTAATTATAATTCACAAACAATGACGTAGGTTAAGAAATAAATTATAAAGTAGTAATTATTTTAAAATTAGTTGAGCAAATTTTGAACACCAATTAATTTTAAAAAAAACATCAAACTTAAGAATAATTAATTATTATTCTATTAACATTTATAATATGAATAATAAAATATTATTTTTATTGTACATGAATATAAAGTTGTTTAAAAATGTATTAAATCTAAATCCATAATATTGTCCATTGGAGTGTTTCGATGCAAAACTAATCATTATAATATTAAGATCCCTAGTTACATATTACATAATAATTGATATTGTTTCCACTGAATAATATTTTAACGTGAAAATTGTTGAAAAGTTAAACATTTTGATAGCTACAAAATAAAGTTCTTTTGATTTTTCATTGATCCTAATTCCTAGTAACAATTTAGGATTTAGCAGCAAAAACCAATTGTTTCATTTATTTATATTTTGTTCACTTACTACTTACAATTTACATGTTAAGTACTATTTGAATAAATTGTTATGTATATTTTTCGTTTTTTTTAAATATTTATATGTTAGATTTTTTTGTACTTAATGACTTCTCAAATTAATATAATAATTTATAACATTATAGTTTATATTGTAATATTGTCTATTGCCGAATAATTATAACATAATGTATTAATGTATAAGCGATAAATATAAAATAATATCAACACGAGAGGTAATGTAATTATAAAAATGTTAATAATGGTCATATTGATAATGCAGTTTAATAATACAGTTTTAAACATTGACCTGACAGATTAATTGCTTTTTTAGCGTTTTATTTCATTCTAATTTTAAATAAAAATAATCCACTTAAGAATTGACAGTGGAACTATTAACATATATTTAATTATAGTTATTTTATATTTATATTTAATTCTCGATGATAAAACATGCAACTTGATAAATCAAATTAAATTAACAGTTTTAAACTATACATAATATGGGTATTGGCCATTGGGTATTGATTTCCTTTGCGTTGAATACAAAATTAAAATATAACAAGATAATTGGTAAATTGTTATATTCTTTTAATACGTATACACCTACAAAGTACTTTAAAATTATTATTCACTAATGACTTGTAGTGTATATATGTAATTATTGATATTTTTTTAAAGTTTTCTGCAGAATTATGTCAACTGATATTCAATTATAAGTTATAACAGTTCATTATTTTAATTAAATATCATAACAGTTTATATGAATTTTATATGTAAACATGATATTAAAATAGGTATCTATTTATAAATCAAGTTTGAAATTGTTTAGTTATCGGAAACTATCTTAACTTATCAACTAGATTTCTCATGTTTTACATAGTTAGATAATATATTACATTATTGTATGTTGTATAATATTAATACCTAACTAATTGGTAATTACTAGTTTAAGTTCATATTGAATAGATTATTTCGTTAAAAATTGTATTATAATCGTACACATACTAACATAGGCGTAGAATGGAGAGGTCTAATGTGGCTATAGCCGCTCAGGAATTTTGTTTAGTCTCCTCCGTTCATTTTTACTTACCATTTTTAGAATACATTTGGAAAGATAGTCGAAACATTTTAAATTAAGCCGGGGGGGGGGGGACTTTACAAATTCATCTCGCTACGCGCCTATGATAATTATTTTATTTTAATTAATACTTTTTTGTGTTATAATATTATACATAGATTATATAACCCAGATTAACTTAGATAATATAAAAATTGGTAGAACATTCTTGACTTCTTATACTCGTTTTCTTCAACTAACAGATATATTATAAGTATAATAATATAATATATATATTATATATATATATTTAATCTAATTAACGGTCAAGGAGCAAGGTAAAACTAAGAACTTAGTTATAAGTTTAAAACTAATAAGTAGTACTAGTATAAAGTATTTTGTATTTTTATTCAGCTTATCTATCTGTAATATTACGATGTTAGAGCGATATTAGTAGATATTTACATTTTACACTCATATCAAAATAAAAATATGTTAATTAAAACATGAAAATACAAAATATTAAATAATTCACACATTTCAATATAAATGTATTTCATATAAAATATTATGTTTCTACATAATTAAATAATATTTATACATTCATTGATCATTCTTATTAGTGATTACTGATAATTGATTAATTATTATATTATGTCACTTTGATAATATAATGATATATACCTACCTAGATACCTAGTGAGATAGGTAGTAATTTTTTTAATTATTTAACTTTTATTATTTTTTCAAATCAATAAACGTCCAGATGTCCTTGTAATACTAGGTACTAAACTTTAATTCAACAATAAAAATACAACAATATTTTCAAATTCGTCTAAAAGTTGCTGTGTGTTGATTACCGGTATGGCGGTATATGCATTATCAAACGGTTAATCATTACTGTATTTATATCGTAAACAAAACAGTGAACTGAACTACGAATGAATCATTATTGTTTTTATTAGATTTTCAATTATCTTATAATTCTTCACAATCACTTGTTTGCGTCAGTAAAAAAAAAAAGTGCTATATTCATTAATAATTATTTTATAGTTGATTTTTTTTACTTGGAATTTAAGGGTATTTTCTACACTTCTATAGTGTAGGACTTAACTTATACACCAAGAATCACACATTAAGAAGGTATCAAAAAATGTTAAGTTTTGATCACAATATAATTCTGCCTAAGGCAACCAGAAAAATTCGTTCAACTTCTATATTTTACTATTTTAGACGTTATTTTGTATTTTATGTATGACAGTATGTGTCACTATATCAAACTCAGCAACTAATTGAATTCCTATTTTATCAAACTTAATGGTATACACTAAATAATATACATGATATTGAATATTGCAGTGTTTTTTTTGATGATGTTTGCATGTACAAGATTAAACTATAAATAAACCCCGCGACCAGGACGCATTTTGGAAATAACCTTATCTTCATTTATACAAATTTAGTTTATTCCTTCAAGAGAAAATGAAGGAATTGTTTTAGTTAGTTTTGAATGGACTTTTATTATCATTCGTTTTGGCATATATTATGTGTATTGAATGAGTTCAACGTGCTTGTGCTTAGCATTTCAGCCATAACTATTATAATACCAACCATAACTTATAGTATATAAGTATGCTCTAAGGTACTATCTAGTCTAAAGTCTAAATAATCCTTTTCTACTCGTGATTCGTATAAATTACTTTTCTTATTGAAAATTTACTTGTATTAGTATATTGTAATATATTTAGGTGAACGCTCATTAACATATTTTTAAAATTAATTTCTATGGACATTGGACACGATCAACCATAAAAACAAAGTATTGTAGGTTGTATACACTATTCAGTTTACACAGTTTATTAACCATCGTAAAATATATCATTAAATAATAAATTGAAAAGAAAAAAAAATGCACTTATTATACGCCATACGGTTGGGAATGAAAAATTATTCTTATTGCATATATGTGTATATATTACATAGGTATATTATATGTAAAAAGGTAACATTTCCGTATTGTAAACATTTTTAAGTATCGCTGTATCACACTCGCGTATACGTTCACATAATATAGTCACATCATCATAACATTTGATTTCACACACAATGCACATAAATACATAATTAAACTATTTTATTATTATCATATATAAAACAATTACCATTACCACCTTTGAAGTACATGAAATAAAAACGGTCTTTACTCCTATAATTATTTCCGTTTGTACTATTAATCATATCAACGGCAAATCGTTATTCACATTGGTACAAAAATCAAATATCAAATACCGGCGAAATAAATATATAATTATAATAATGAAATAGCTATAAATTGTTATGTGCATACTATCGCAATAATATTTTACACGAAAATGTAATACAATAAATAATAATGTTTTGAAGAAAAGGAAACGATCGCAATTCGCAATGGCTAAATGCGCTCGGAACTTATCTAGTACCTATTCCACAGGCCATTGGCTATTGCACATAACTGCAATTTATATAGTACTGTTAAAGGCAATTACAGCGTAGTTCAATGTAATAACAAACGTTTTGTACGACAAAACGTGTGATGATTATCGCATCGGTGCACCGGTTAATAACGGCAGTGCATCACCGTGAACGCGAATAACTTAATTGTTTTCCAGCGCATAATAATAATAATAGTTTGTTCTTTATAATAAAAAAAAATAAATAAATAATAATAATAGTAATAATGATGATAACAATATTGTATGCGCACGTGGTTTCTCTTTAATTTGTGTTTTTTTACGAAGGCGTTCATCCTTGGTTCGTGGTAAAGCGCCACTAAAAGCGCAGACGCCGCGCGAAAGGGGGGGGGGTGGATGATAAATAGCAGACTATCGTTTGTTGGCGGCAAACGGCAATATAAAAAAAAAATTAAACAAACGCATATTATATATATGTTTAAGTGACGTGCATCCGATCACGTAGGTCCTCGTCGGTTCTGATAGTAACCTGAAATTCTGAATAATATATATTTTAACATAATATATATATATATATATACCCTCGCGGCAACAGCGGCCCGTCATTGAGAAAAATACCATAATAATAATAATAAACAACGAAATTATATAATATACGTTATGTGCATTAGATAATATGTGAGTTTTCATACATCATCTATCGTCTATAATGTATAATAATATTATGTATTTATGTTTAATAAAGGCTAAAGCGACGTACTATCATCATCATTATCGCACGACATATAGGTAAACGATACATGATGCATCCTGTCTCCGCGGTCCTGAAACCAAACCAAAAAAAAAAACATGCAAAGAAATAAATTTAAAGATAATTTTTTTATCTATACGTGTATTTTTTCTTTTTAATAATATGATAATATATTAATAATAATAATTGTGTTCGTCTCTTGAACTAATAATTCCTATATACCTAAGTAGAAAGCGAACCAGAGAAAGTGACTATTTATTATATATACATATAATATGATATATATAATAAGATAAAATTATTGCCATCACCAATGTCATCATTATCATCATCATCATCATCGGCATCTACGGCGTCACCATCGTGTAGTTGCGGTACACAACAATTTAATAATAAAATATATATAGTGTTAAAGAACTTCAGCTGTAGGTATAATAGACATATTCTGCAGCAGGCGCACAGGAGGTTATACCTAGTACCTATTAAATTGTTTTATTATTACCATTACCTTGGTATATATCATCATTTATTGCAGGTAAACGAAACTCTTCGCGCATGTTTGATAGTCATTAGGGGCATTGCCGTTTTCGACCAAAAACGTACCCTTCCCATTTCAGCCAATTCACTTTTCAACCAACTTTAAAATAGATCGATTCCCTCTTCGACCAAAACAAAATTTTATAAAATAATGATGAATAATAAGGCTGCATCCGAATTGATTCCCATGAAAATTGACATCCGAATTAGTTCCCACGGCATTCCACGAAACACACATCCGAATTGGATGCTATATATAGCTGTATGCCTGTATGTAACACTGTACGACCGTAGTATGAACTTATATACTATTACACGATACGCGTACATATAGGCAGATAGTTAGATGGACAGCTATATAGGTTTATAGAGATACCGTTATCGCACTGCGATAAACACTTACAAAAAAAGCGAAATACGATCTAATGATTTTATTATAACATATTTCTCAACATTATAAGTATAAATGTACCAAAAAATGATTTAGATAAATCCTAAGTCTGTATAAAACGAGAAGGAAAATTGAAAATGCTTTTTCCCGGGAACCAATTCGGATACACCGTAATATACATAATATAATATTCTATATACCTAATTGTTTTTAAATTTAAAATTAAAATTGTTTTTTAATTGTAATTTTTACTAACGCTGGTTTATTTCATTTGAAATAATTGTTTGAAACTAACTTAACTAAAATCATACATAAAAAGTGATTATAATATTTATTATTTTAGTGATATTTTTTAAATTAATAATAATATCTAGCTATTTTAATATATGATACTTGTTAAGTTGTCCGTTCTGTTACCTATTATAAATTTTTCATTTTTGCATTTTCTCTCTTGAGTAACATTTGGCAAATTAATACTTCTCAGTTTTATATAAATTTTAGTTTGCACTACATCAATTAAAAACCGCAAACAAATTAAATATGGATGGAGATTCTTTATAAAAGCTTCAATTGAAATTTGCATGGATGGATTAACAGTTATTTATCGTGCGTTGTAAACTATAACTTATTGATGTCCATATTTCTGGATGATTGTCATAATCTGCTGTTAAATAGTTGTCAACGAGATAGTCTGCATATTTGATACTTTATCATCTATAGGACGATCAGCCATAAAGAAAACAATCTAAAACATTATTTGGTTCTATAAAAGGAATCCAAAAGTGTGGCGCAACCATTTTCCGATTTCCGAAGATCTGTCTTAATATTCAGTAGCTATAGTCCTGTTTTTTGGATTTGGCGATACCAAGCTGGAGTTAAGTGAAACCTTCACCCAATAATTTGAGTTTATAGCTAAATTTCATAGATTAAAACTACAAGACATAGCTTTTTCAAAATCGGTTGTTACATACTGTAGCAATAATGTTACACCTAAAGATGTGAATTTCAGTAATATCAAGCGAAATGTATGAGTGTAAGTTTCAGTTGTCTTCAGTGTTGTGTGTAAGAAAAAAAAATGAATAGAATATAGTTTCCATTTTTAAGACCTTGGATAGTGAACATTTGTGAAGAAAAAAAACGAGTCAAATATTTTAACGTCTCGTCCATGTATAATGTCTCACTTTCTTTAAGAAATAAAATGTTTGAATTACATGAAAATATAATTGTTTTTCTGTTTGTCGTTCACTAATTTTTGTTTTGGTCGAAAAGAGAATAGAACTTTTTTAAATTTGATGGAAAAGTGAATTGGCTGAAAAGGGAAGGGTATAGTTTTGGTCGAAAACGGACTCGCACTTCAATAGTCACTAGTCGCGCGTTCGTGAAGAATCATACTCTCTACCTGTATAGTGTATACTCTTTATTTATATATTTTATATTATACATGCACATTATATTATAGAAAACACGGTACCTGTATGATGCCTTACAACCATTACCACGATTGCATTTTTTGCATTTTTTGCATTTCTTGTTTTGCTTAAGATCTATCTCGCGGCCGTCGGGACTGCAGTTTTTTCCCGCTATTTTTCTTCCGCGTTGACTGATCCAATGTAACACATTATATGCCACATTAAAACGTATATTTTATGGTATTATAAAAAAATGTATCGGCTCCCGTGATATAACTTGTAATATTATAGTAGATTCTACTTAATACAATATTAATCAGTTTAATATAATATTATCTCGTTGTAATATAAATACGTAAATATATAATACTGCCACTACGCTATATATTATATACCTATTAACCTATTATATTGCGATTGTTTTCCGCGTATAAATTGCCGTCATACCTATATGGCTATTATATACATCTATATAAATCATAATGTATTCATTAAATCATTTTACCCTTTGTTAAATATAAATTACGCATATAATATGTAATATATAATTTATGCATACTGAGACTGAAGTATGAGGTGAAATTATTTTACTGTACATTGCCATTTGTCCCCGATGATATGAATAATCGATAACTGAAATGTATACAGATATAGGCTTAAATTATATTATTATGTAAACTCAAATTTTACACAAAGCTATTTTTTAATTTTTCAATTTTGTATCTATACCCGTCAACCGATAATCATAAAACAAATTCCATTTCATTATCACTCTACTCATTATAATATTGTGAAATATAGTACCTACCTACTAGGTACCTACATAGATTATTGTCTTACTAGCTGATTACTTACTAATAATGTTAATGTGTATTATAAGTATAAAACCGTTTACACACTTCCACACCACCACTGTTCTGACGCAGTTGCAATGGATGGACATTTTACCAGCCAGCATAAAACATGGTGGATTAGCCTCGAAACAATTTCTACATGTTATAATTTTTATGAATACTGCACCTACTCTGTGCGAGCATTTGGAGTATTCGAGTTCCTGTACATTATATTTATGCACATGTCACATACATTATAGCAACTGCAAGATCACGATCATATTCAACATTAACAGGTTACAAGTACCTATCTATAATATGTGCATGTAAGTCTTAGGAACACTGAAATTATAATATAATATGACATTGTATTCTCAAGGCTATGACAAGCAAGATTTTTTTTGGCGGGGGGGGGGGATCTGAATCCTATATAATCACCCTTGGTTACGAACTCGTATATTCCGAAATATTATATATATTTTTTTTTTTTTATTAATTAAAGGCATCAAATACAAAAGTTTATTAGCCTACAATGGTTTACATGTTTAATTTATAAATATAATGAAGATTTGATAGTTGTAATGTGCTGTCTTTGGTTCTTGTCTTATATGTTGGTTGTGAGGTATTATATATATTGTATTATTGTATGTATATAATATAATGTATATAAATATTAAATATATAATCTAGTCCCTCAAGATCTACCCTATGTTGATTACGGCACCTAAGAACTTTGGTAGGTTAGAACACTTAGAACTCAGTTATCGCGACATTATTATTAAGATAATATGTAGGACAATTGTTTATTTTAGATATTGGATATTTCGATTGAGAAGTTTTGTAATGTTGTAAATTTCTCACCCCACGCACAAATATATGTTTATAGTTTCCACGGCGATACAATAGGTAGAATGTAGAATAATATTATGTAGTAAAATAAAACATAATGATATTGAACAACGGGCGCACACAAACGCGCAGACGCTGCACAACTCCAGACGTCATAATATTATGTGTTTCCGTTATAAATTACATTACACAAATATGTTCACCCAATAATTTTTTGACGTTTTTATTATTTTGTACCCTTCATATACGTATACCTATAGGCTATAATATTATATTATATAACGCATGATAAATATATTTATGACATTAATATAGATGGAAAATGCGTACATTAAAACTTTTAACCTTCATTCGAATAAACAGTTTTTGCTAACGCACGCGCATTGTGTACTTACTTTAAAATATTTAGAAACCGACGTTGTACTTAATACTTGTATGAAAGTTTTCGTGATTATTCGACTAGGATCGAATTCCACACGTTGGATGAAAACATCAAATAAAACATTTCGTATATTATTTTCTTATAACAACAATAATAATAATAGGTCACTGTAAATAAAATTCCAATAGGGTACCTTCAAGATATTTTTATTAACATAATAATCCACTCAAACGACTTCAATAAAATATTGAACTCTTATTGTTGATATACAGGCGTCGGAGGGCTATAGCGCTAACTGAGCAATAACTATTATTATAAGCTATACCATCTTATAGGGTCATCAACTGTGCTTATTCCCAATAATTTATCATCCTTTAATAATGAATCGATTAAAATAATGATTTTTAGAATTTTCACGCAATGTTACGGACCATGTTTAAAAGTATTTATTTAAGTTTTTATTTAATTTAAAGAGTACCTATCTCGTGGAATGTAGAGTCGTGGAGATACTGACTTTTTTCAAGTAAGACACCTTTTCTCTTGTAAATTAATAAGCAGATGGATTTTTTGAAACTTTTTGAGATAAATCGAAATTCGAATAAGTAGCTATTATATTATTTAACTTTGTGTAATAGGTAAAGATCCTCATATAATTGATTTAAAATATGCATATGGGAGCCAAGAAGATTTTAACATTGTATTTAAATTTTATTCTACAAAAATTTTAAAATGTGTAAAAATGTTATATAATGAAACAAATAGGTACAAGATCCAAAATTATATCTATTTTATATTTTTATATTTTTTCAAACCATTATCCTTAGTCTATATACATTTTAATGATTCAAATATCACACCTTGAAAATTTGACTTTATACAAAATTTTCAAAACAAAAAACTGCATAATTAACACTATAAAAGGTTGTTTATCATTAGAAAAACAAATACATTGGACACATTAACAACGTCCTTGAATGGTCAAAAATACTAACCTATATGTTTAAAAATTAAAAAAAAAATGCATTATTAAAGGGAAAAACAGGGGTAAGTACTTAGCATGCTCGGTCAATCACTCTATAAATATATATATATATTATTTATCAAGGCTTATATGGATGACTATGTGGTATAAATTATATCGGATAATTTAAGATTCGACGTTAAGATTTCAAAAGTAATAATTATCAAAATATACAAATAGTGATATAACTATTCGTAGCAAATCACCGATTTTTTTAAAAGGTTATAAACTTATAAAAATGAGACAATTATCTAGTTTACGCCATGATAACTAAATCGGTTAATCTGCATCCTTATAAATTATAATAAGGAATATTACCTATTCTAGACTCTAGTTATATGTTTACAGAGTAAACTTAATACAATAATATGTCCTAAATTTGCCTTATGGTTATAATATTATGAATATGCATAACTTTAGGTAATAACAAATTATTAACTGACTTGATCGACTTGTTAATGGTTAATGTATACCACCTTAGATATAATAATATGTTTTCATCATACTCATTTAATTGGTTTAATTTAAAGGGTTTGATCTAGTAATCTATGTGTGAAGTGTAAAATAAACTGATAGGATGGATATTTTATTACATGCATTTATTTCTACTTTAATGTTAATGACGAAAATAACTACTCTATAACTAATTTTTAAGCATACCTACTTTAATCCTCTCTAATTGGAGAACAATTTGTTATTACTTATTAATAATTTTTTTTTCGTTTAACTTGTTATTTGTTTTTTCCAAACGCTATCTTTAATATTTTACGTGATTCAAAATACCCAAGTATAGAAAATTTGAATTCAGATTAAATTTTAATGAATAATGAAACATCGTTGCGAATATGTGTAATTATAACATATAAAATAATCTATCTTATTGACTATTGTGATAACTTTTTATGTATAGTTTAAGTACTGGCATACTGCAACTGCATAATAATATAAACTATTATCAATTCGTATAGGTTCAGTAGATGATGTAATTTTGTCAAGCAGAAATATAATAATTATATTGTTCATATTCATGATTTTTATTCAGTTAGGTTACCTTTATCAAATTTTTAAACTACCTATAGGTAAAGCTTTTTTTATAGAACAATAAGTATAAAATTAATTTTGACAGATAACATAGTTGTAACAACTATTTATGTTTAAGAAACCTCATGAAAATTGTATTTACAATTAACTTCATAATATTTTATGGCTTCAATTTAATCATATATCATAGTCGGCCATTATCAAGAGAGTTTTATGTAAATACTTGCATTTAATCAGCTTTCATCTGTAAATAGATCAAATATAGAAATACTTTTAAAAATAAAATAGTGTTATTTGAAAAAGTTGTGTTTTCAACAAAAGTTTACAATATGATCAAGTGTCACATAATAAAGAAATCAGAAAACGCTCCAAAAAATTAAATTTCTGATTCACAATAATAAATTCGTTTTTACAATATATAAAAATAGACATGGCACATAAGTTCACTACGTAGAATCATAACCACAGTTTACATAAATTAATATTTCATGTACTTCTTTTATATCATTATATGATGCTTAAAATACGATTACATTAATTATTCAATATCATGGAGTCTATTTTTTATATGCATATTGTATACCAATAAAAATCTCATTTAAGTACCTACTTCTAATTTATTATAGCCTGTAGGGTATACTCAATTTTCTGTTTTTATATTGTTTATAGATCATTTTGTGTCTGAGTTTTCCTCACGAAAACGAAACAGTCGATTGTAATCATAGCAGGGTTTAGTACTTTAGTGTGTGTACGTATACTGTATAATATAATACATATTTTATGTATATAATATCCATCTAGTATCTGGTACGTCAGTGCACACGTATTATATTATTATATTATACACACTGCTGCAGAACAGACATAGAAATGCATGCACATAATGATATGCATTCCTCGTGGTTTTTGACCCGGTTCGCAGACGCTAGATTTTTACAATCATTTCCACGGACCAACAATGCGATAAAACACAATGAATAAAACGTGTAATGATAAAAAAAAGTACGAGGCGATGGGCGAAAGTAGCAATAATATAACGTGACGTCAAGGAACTAATAAACTGTTGTGGTTTAAAAATAAAAGTATATAGAAGAGGTAATGCCAAATGTTTCTATATCACTGAAAATCCCAGGGAAAAGGTTACATTTTATTAACTGTCAATCGTAATTTATTTGCTTATCAAACTCCAATTAAATATTGATGGTCGATGGACTACAAAAAGCAAACACAAGATTATCTCAACGTTGCATGTGCAACATGTAATCGATGTCACCAACGTATCAAGGTTGTATAAATATAAAAAAAAAGGTATATATTTATGTCTCTGTATATTGTAGGAATATGTGAGTTTTGAAATACATAGTGTATATAGTTCCATAAAAATATTTACCATCATGCATTATAACTTGTTAAGATGTCTCAAAGCGTTTACCGTGATGTATTTTATTCGCATCTATCTATTTTTCAAACTTGGGGAAACGTCCAACAACCTTGAAGGTAGCCAAAAAAAAAAAACACGCTGCAATTTTCTTCTTTGTTCATATAAACTATCAATATATCAACGACATAGATAGAATAAAAACATGTATATCAAATACCACGTATCCCGATGATCAAATGAAAAACCTCACGAGTATTGATGAAAATAGCAGAAAGGAACTTGGTGGCATTAGTGCCCAAGTAACAAATCCTCATAAAGTATAGGATATGTAGGACTATATTCATAATTTTGTCTGCAAATTATAAGTATAATCTTGATAATAATTATTAAAATGTAAAAAACAAAAAAAGCCGGTAAGTCGTGGAAGTCGCTCGCTGTACAGTAGGTTACAAGTGGGTTACTGTAAATTAAATTTAAATCTAATGATATTATATCATTGTATACGAAAAATGATTCTGAGCGAAGACGGTTTATCTGTTTAGGTCGTCTAGGATATACTATAGAAAATTAGAAATGCTCAAATCTTAGATTTAAAACGATAATTTTTATGAATTTCTAGCTTAAAATAATTTGCGAATTTTTGTGATTTTACGTAACTATGTTGTCAAAATTCAAACTTTGAATGCTTATAAAAAAAAAATTGTGACTTAATATTTTTTTATTTTTTAAGTGTTATTGTAAAAATATGTTAGGAACCTTGTATTAAATTTTCAAGCTTTTCTACTCAACAAATAAATTTTTATCGATATTTATAGAAAAAAAAACTAAAAAGTTAGAAAATTAAAATGCCAGTAAACAGCTGAAAACAAATCAAAATATTTTGAAAATTTTATCAAATATAGGAAATGCCTATATAAACATTCAGTGAAAATTTAAAGTATCTGCGATCATTTTTTTTAGAGTTACATCAAAAACCAAAATCGATTTTGTCGAAAACTGATTGTGCGTAAAAATTCAGCTTTTTTCTTTAATCTTTAGTTTGTTTAACCCGATTTTTTAGAACAATATTGAGAACATATTACTTTTGACTCCCCAAAGTACCAACTAGATTCACTTCCTAATCGAACGAGGTACTGAAGTCGAAAATCGAAGCATTTTTACTGCCCCAAAACGTGATGACAGACACAAAAAAAAACAAATCAAAAAAAAATAACACGTATTACATTTATTTTATAATACAGTCGAGTCTCGATAACTCGAATATCAAGGGAGATAAAAATTAATTTGATTTATGTATTTTTCTAGTTACATAACTCAATTTTTTTTAAAAATACGAAAAAATTCGAGTTAGGCATTATTATTTTTTATTTAATTTGCTTTTATAAGAAATATTATTATATGTATATTTATAAACTACAATTACAATTAAAAAAATATATTTTAAAACTCATTTCTTATATATGTATTTATTAATTAAAAATGTATTAAAAGATTACATTTTAAAACACAAAATATGCATAATTCTTACAATTTAAAAAAATAACTTGAAATAAGAGTTTGACGTTTGGGTCGTTTTAAAATAAAGTCTTCAATTTCTCCCAAGTACTTGAAAAGTATTTCATCTGCACCTTCGGTATTTTCAATTAGCACTCTTACTTTATCAAGTGACGCCTTCGCTTCTATTGTAGAGACAACTAGTGGATATTCATCCTCTTCATCTTCGTCTGACACAATGTTAGGAGTCGGCTATTTGATTCATAATCTAATGGATATGTTTTATTGTTTTAATACCTTTGAAACACCTAGGTTTTTCCAATTTTCCAATTAATAGTGGTTTAATTTTACCTGTGCCAGCCATATTTGATCCTAATGATCCTAAAAGAATTGTAACTTTTTTACTGTTTATTCCCCCCGCACAATTCTCTCCTTTAAAAAAAAAATGTTTGACTCGGTAAACATTTATAAAATAAACCTGTTTCATCAACATTCTAAACGTGAAACGTCATCAGGGGAATATTGATTTATAATTGGTAGGTATTTTACTAACCTGCAGTCAGAACATATTGATTGGTCAACTGAAGCGTTTTCACCACATATTTTACGAAAAACTATGTGATTCCTAATTTTCCAGTTGCTCAACCAACCTTGACTAGCTTAAAATTGTTTGTGGCCGAGTTTAGTCGCAAAAATTTCGGACTTCTCCTTTAAAATTGGTCCATTTATTGGAATGTTTAAATATCTACATTGAATAAACCAATTGAGTAAACTAACCTCTACATCGGGATACTCAAAAATCTTCATTATTTTCGTGGAGCCTTTATTAGTTTCGTACTTTTGTAAAATATCGTCTTTATTTTTCAGAATAGTTGAAAGTGTACTCGGTGGAATATTAAATTTCTTAGCAATTTCATTTTTCTTTATACCACTTTTTGTCACATCACTTATTATGTTCACTTTTTCAGCAATTATTAATGTAACCAATTTACGTTTTAGAGACATATAACTACAAATTGTACACGCCACACAACGATATACGACAACTGTCGATTATTTTACAGCACAACAGTACATAGAGATAGTTTCATTTGTACATTTATGATTGTAAACCGGTTATTCTAATGATAAAATGTAAGAAATGACTTCGAGTTATCTATACTCGGCTATTTTTATATTTGACTTATCGCGACAAATATTGTTGCATTGAGTGTATAGGAATTTTCTAGGGACAAAATAAAAATTCGATCTATCGAGTTATCGAGACTCGACTTTATTATTAGGTATATGTATTTTTCTATTTTTATATGAGTGATTATAAATTATTTAGTTTTCAAAAGTTTACCCAAGTTTTTTAAAATACTTACGACTCGGAGTTGCTATTACTGACACCTGTGACCTATTACATACAAATATACCCGTATCAGTTCAACTACATTGAACATTGAACATTCTTTAGATATGGTTCCAGCTAGTTGCTATTAAAGACGTGGTTACAAAAAATCTTTAATTATTATTAAACTAATTCGTTGTTTTAAGCTTAGAAACTAAACGTTCATGAAGTTTCTTTGATTAATTGAGTACAACTTTCATGATAGCGTAATTAGTAATGAATAATTAATACTAATTAATAAACTTAATGATATAATAAATTATTATACTGTAATAATTGTAATATGATGATATGGGAGTGTTTTACTTACTAACCTAACCTTATATTTTAATGTTTTACAATATTAATATTAAATTAATTTCAAAAGATTATGTTTTCATTTTCCAGTAATTTTTGACGACAACAACTAGTTACTTATTATATTATTGTATAATACATGATAATATACTACATTACTGCGTATATTGGCAATACACAGTAGTCATAGGTAATGTGATGTTTTATAGCTTATTTTTTTACCTTATTTAACATTTAAATATGTACATTCAATATATGTCAACAATTGTTAAAATTTGATACAGTAAATTAATATTTGCTTTTTGCTTTTTGAAATTCAATCATAATGTTATCAAATTTCAGTGATGTAAATTGTTTGCGTTCTATTTTTTACTTGTGCACTGATGTGTATTCTAACTACTATACTGCTAAAATGTATGACGGTATACACCATTTTTATAAATTATAATCATTATTATAGTATTATACATTGTTCATAATTCATAGATACTTGTTACATTTTTATAATTTTCATTTGAACATCGTTACAAACAATACACATATATTCTGTCTTTGTTAATTCATATTACACGTTTTAAATTCAATGTGTCTGTGGTAATACAATTTGATTTTGATTATTGGTTGACCGATATAAAAGCCAAATTAAAATGAGATGAGTCAATATAATTGGATTTATAATACTTATAAGCCACGAGTAGCATATTTTATCTACAGCTTACATGTTTGTTAAACTATTGGCTCTCGGTCATCGGAGACGCGAATTATAGTCATTTATCACTTACCTATAGGTTTAATGGAAACGATAGCTTGACCTATACTATGCGACCTGATAACACCACAATTCGATATTTTAATTAATAATTAGAATTATTAGCATTGTAGAAATGATGATTATTTGCTCGGAATAAAAGAGGTTATCGTAAATCAGAATACGCAGGATAGAAGTATAAATATAATTAATAATTATTTTCCATCCATTTGTATAACTTTTTTTTTGCGAACGCGTATCATTCAATTTATCGTTAATATACATACTTATTGTCTGTGAAGCTTTAATAATTTTATATTCGCTGTGTTCAAAGTAAAAGTATGCTTTACTTTAGTTTGAGACCGTTCTACATCAAATAAATTATATTGTTATATACCTGCATGTTGGCTGTTATTGTACCGTTGTGTATCCGACTCTAATACTCTATAGTTGCAATGGCTGTACAAATATCGCTGTGAATTTTATGAGAAATAATTCTGGCTCACTCGGTGACACGCCATCTATATAATATATTATAATATGTCATCGCGTTCTCTGTACACTTAAAATATTTCATCGTTTTATTGACGTTCCAATAAATTTGTTAAATCTTAAACTATTGCCAAATACCCTTTACACTCACATATCACATATTTTATTTTAGGTATAACTGCAATCACGCTGTTCATAGTATTTGTCAATTGATGTCTAAAACTCTAAATATACAAGTATATAATTTCAAATTAAACTTTGTACTTCCAAATTAGATTGAACGTTACAATTACAACTACAACTACCTGTAATACTAATATAACTATTACATATGATAATGCGTACATTCGCAGTGTACCACTGTAGTAGGTAGTTACTAGTATTGGTATTTGATTATATTTAGATTTCATATACTTAAACCCATAAATTATTTCTATACACCGAGAACGCAATACCTCAAAATATACACAGCGACCGTGTATTATATAGTTTATAATAGAGAATATACTAGAGAATATACTAGAGAATTGACTATATTATAGAATGTGAGCTTATATTTTATTAATACACCAATACTCATCCGCTGTATAGTTTTTACTTTTTACAACACTACTGCTGAAATGTACGTTGATTCCATTTGTTGTTCGGACATGTGCTGCACGAGGCTTATCACCGAATGCTACAATGTGTATTTATTATACTGTTGTTATATTATTATGCGCGTATAGAAAACTTGTAGATCCATAATAATAATAATAATATAATAAAGTTTTTTTTTTCCGTTCGACAGCTGCCTGATATAAGTATATTATACATTTATGCGTTATATTCGACAGTTACCGCACGTGTATAATATAATAGGTACTCGGGTTTCAAACATTGGCTCAGTTCGCTATCGTCAAACACAATACGGTGCAAAATGCATTTATGTACCTATTAAGTTTTAAGTAATCGCGGTGTATGCAGATAATAACGACGGCATAAATGGCGCGCACGTGGAAAACACCAGGCGTCGAGATGTCGGGAAAAACGAGGCTAAACCGAGAATACGGTTAGGTTAAGGTTCGTACGCACAATCAGTTTTCGTCAAAATCGATTTTGGTTTTTGATGTAACTCTAAAAAAATTGATCGCAGATACTTTAAATGTTCACTGAATGTTTATATAGGCATTTTCTATACTTGATAACATTTTCAAAATTTTCAAAATATTTTGATTTGTTTTCAGCTGTTTACTGACATTTTAATTTTCTAACTTTTTAGTTTTTTTTTCTATAAATATCGATAAAAATGTATTTATTGGGTAGAAACGCTTGAAAAATTAATACAAGGCTTCTAACACATTGTAACAATAGCAGTTAAAAAATATTAAAAATATATTGGCCCGATTTTTTTTTATAAGCATTTAATGTTCAAATTTTGACTTAATACGTAAAAATTACGGCACTGTTCAAATCATCTTAGATAGAAATTCATAAAAGTTTTTTTTTTTAGATCTAAGATTTGAAAATTTAATACAAGGCTCCTAACATATTTTTACAATAGCAGTTGAAAAATAAAAGAAATGCGTAGTCACCATTTTTTTTTACAAGCATTTAAAGTTTGAATTTTGACAACATATATAAAAATCACTAAAATCACGAAAATTCGTAAAATTATTTTAAACTAGAAATTCATAAAAAATTTTCTTTTTAAATCTAAGATTTGAAATTTTTTAATAAGATATAATATATCCTAGACAGATTAACCATCTTCGCTCAGAATCGTTTTTCGTATACAATGATATAATATCATTGGATTCAAATTTAATTTGATCCATTACAGTAACCCACTTGTAACCTACTGTACAGCACAGCTACATCCACTTTCCCGTTTTTTTTTTTTTGGCTTTTTTTTTGTGGATTTTTTTCCATGGCTTTTTTTCCTACATTCCGAATATACATATTACAACACCTAATGCTAAAACATAAATAATCACATAGATAAATGATGACGATCCCTTTAATCGATCCTATTCTTGGCCCGGTGTCGCACGCATGCGCCGGCCTGGCATCCCGTTCTGCTGTTTTGACAGAAGTAGCTCAGACGTTTAGAGCAGCCCTTGCTTCGGCCTCAGCTAGCCTCTCATCTTGCTCTTTGCAGCTAAGAATGTCTTCGACCATTTCATAAAAAGCTTGCGTGACGCGTTGAGAGGCAGTGATGCATTATTCGCTCGCTCATGCTGATATATATTATTATCCTTAGTACACTAAGTTATACAACTCAAAAAATAATTGCTCAAATATTGACTAAGATGAATTAAAATTCTCAAAAAACATATTTGCTTACTGAAAAATTGGGTACGTTTTGAAAAACAGAAGTTTGTATTGTCATAAGATATGCTTGAGCTTTTTTTCAAGAATTCATAAATATGCTCTTCAAGTGTAAAATTCCGAAAAATCAGAATTTGAATAATATATCATGCATAATTCAAGCATAAAAATAGGATGAGCAAAGAGTATACTTAAAAATTCATCCCATATAATAGCTTATTGAAAAAAAACTCAATATCTTTGTGAGCTGTGATTTTGTACACTTTGTACAGAGCTATGTAATTTTAATTTTGATTTTTTAGTTATAGTTCCTACTTGGCACTTACTATTAGATTTGCATAATATACGAGTATATACATTTTGATGGTTTCTGGACTTTTTACTGTTGATTAGACATACCATGAACATTATTTTTTCTATATTTGTTCATTGAAACGACCTTAAGGTCTATGTCAATGCGTACCACAAGTTGGTAGTAAGGAGATCATGTGATCTATTTATCTATGTATATATCATTATATACATGATACTACCCGACTTCTTCAACAGGAGATATGTCACATGTGTGGTCTTCACTCCCAGTGGATTGGGGCCTATAGTTGGAAACCAGATGACGCAATCAGACGACAGCACAAAAAATTGGTGATCGTGTAAAACCACTAAAACCACGCAATGTTTTTGAACTTTTCTATGAGTCGAATCAATGACTGTGTGATTAACAATCAACTGCGTGACCAGTGACCACTGCGCCACTCTGGCCTCTACCTTTTTCGCCTAAAATAATGGAAACATTTATTTTTGACTAATATAATACTCGTAGTTATTTTTTTACGTATTTTCCGTGAATTTTAGTGCTTTGACTTTCCAACTTTATAAATCCAATAGATTAATACGGAAAAACGTGGTAGACAACCCTAGCTCTAAATTATATATTGTACTGCACGCTATGTATTAATAAACGAAAAATGGGGGTGATCATGCTTGGTTTCGGTGAATTATCCTGTATAAACCTAACTCTGCAGTCTGCAGTATAATTAATAACAATCATTTCACCTTCATCTGCGAGCATACACGTGTATCGTTAATATTATACATACATTCATAGGCAACAATACCGATTACTTCAGCAAGCGAGCAGTGTTTAAACGAAACTTTTTCACGTTGCTCGCGTGGACATAACATATTACTATATATTGTACTATTACAACTGCTGTTGCAACCACCGTGTCTGGGCGCCGGTCGACGCCCACGTTTAACCATCCCGTCTCGTCGCGACACAGACTACAGATAGAGAACCATAAAATAAAATATTATATTATCCCACTCTGTCTAAATGTATTGGAATACAATGTCGTCAGTATAATAAATAATATTATAATCATTTGTACTTGACCAGTGCGATTAGCGATACTACATAAGGCATGACATGCATGTGGAGGTATAAACTTTATTATTTATGAATAATAATTTTTACTGTGTATTGTCAAGAACATGATTTTTTTTAATTCAATGTTCAGAATTATTACACTTTATATAGAGATACTGCGATAGTAATAGTTCTTATACTTATAGCATGATGTACATTATATTAATGGTAAGAGATGCAATATGAAGAAGAAGCGTTGTGTGTTATTTCAGTCTTACGTGTATACAATATATAGCATGATTGGTCAATATAATATTATATCATGACAAGTCTTCTCACATCAATCGACGCCACTTACAGCAGTCAAACGATAAGTTCATCATATTAAGAAATAATTTTTTTTTTGGTCTTCTCCAATACCAATAACCGGCTAGTAAATATTATGTTATGTACAAAAGTTGTAAGTTCCTATTCCATATTATATAATAGGTAAGTTAGCATGTGTATATTGTGGAAACGATGTGGCTGTGTCAGTACAAGGTATTCAGGGCGACCACGGCTAAGGAGTACCTACCTAGCGTGAACCTTCATATAATATAATAAATAATAATATAATATCTTTTTAGTTCGCTTGTATATTATACGATGATCGTATATAGTATGATCCACCACGCTCGAACTTAACGTTAAAATTCCTTTTTTCGAGCTCTCCTCCCCCCCACTCCCATATTATATTTTGCTGATTCACACATTTTGATACATTTTATGAACTTTTAATGCGCTCGATAAAAGTATAGACGCTATTGTATAATATTAAACGAAAAAAAAAACCATAGTGCCTAAAGGTTTTACCCGTGCCAATCGCCAATTCGAAATTTGTGTGCGCGGTTGTACCTATACTAAAAAACAATCACTAACGACATCGACACCTGCAATGGCTGCAATATGACAATACCTCAACTGAAGTAGTTAAGGCACTGAGATTCTCCTACAGCCGTCTAAAGTATAATAATAATGTGTCGCAATAACATTATTGTTTCATGTACAGTACACATTACCAGTGGGCCGCGTAAGTATATACATATACGGCGGACATTCGGCTCGAATACGGACGGATGTGTTGGCACTATATACGTAAAATATATGATATTAATATTATATATGTAAGCAATGAGAATATTATACGTTTTTGGTGGACGAGGCCACTGCAGCCGCCGTATCCGCCGTGTTTGCAAAACGTGCGTAAGTGTAGTAATATGAACACACGTACACACACATAATATTATATAGTATGAGCGAGTTCAACGTCCAATTGGCCAACGTGTACGTACACACATATTATATATTTGTCCGACAAATATGCGAATTCGTGGGCGTATGTACATACACTATATATAGGTGTTTGATCTGGTACACACATCACGTCGAAGATATAAAAAGCGTGTTTGAACAAAATCGTACACGCGTTCAAAGTTTATGTGATAGATTATTATCTCACATTCTCATTTCTCAATGTAAATAACCAAAAAAATAACTTGATTCACTTGTTTCACTTGTTTCCAGACAATAGTATGACTCTTTAGTATTACACAATATGATGTACCCATATAGAAAGGTGTTAATGTATTAATATAATACTCGTAGTTTATAAATATAAACGATATTATGGAATGCGGGGGTGGATCATTGACTTAATTTTTAAAAGTTTAAAACGCGCTGTTGCTTTAGAATTCTTAAACGTAAATATAAATTAATTATCAAATTATGGCTGTACATATATATTTATAATTGTCAATGTTCTGTTTCTGTGCGATATCTAAAATTACAGGTATATAGGTATATAGTACACACACTTGGATGTTGTAGTTATACCTAAACATTTTGTTCTAAATTCCATAGAATACGTTGTAGGTAGGTAGTTATGTTTAACTGTGCAGCGCAATATGAATTACTGAATTATCTAAATATTCTAGATGATAATTATCGATCACTTTCGCTCAAATTAACTTAATACACTTAATTATAGGAGTTTATGTGAGTACATAGTCAATGTGTATTTGTATAATATATAGAGTTGTTCTGCCCCGCTTGCTGTTTAAAAAAAAATAAACAAAAAATCACATAATACAATAATATTGATATAATATATATATATATATATATATATATATATATATATATATATATATATGTATATAAATTACAATTAGGGTTAAGGATTAAAAACTCAATTATACTCCGAATGAGAGTTAATGTACAACGTAAAATATACCTATAATACCTCTATAATATTATATCGTTGGCGAGATCATGGCCACGGGCAGGTGTGAAATTTGTTTTTATTTTTATTCTTGTCTATAATGATTATGTTTTATATTTTATTTCTATAAGCCGGAGTCCAATTCGTACATATGTGCATAATGATAATAATATTATGGTGGCATTTGAACTCGAATTGATTTGGTACAATATTTACATGGCCATTTATCATCATCAAACGGATAACAATGTAATAATATGTAATCATAGGTACTGAATAATAATTATAAAAGGAAACACTTTGTGTATAGAGGTACTGGTTATTGACAAAACATTTGCACCAAAAAAAATTAATTAATTTTTAAAAGCCTATTTGCGCCGAAATCAAAAAGGTATGTTTTTTCCGAAATCCTATTTGAGCCAAATTTACCTGTACAAATATTTTATATTAACAAAATTGATTATTACTATGGTGAAAATCATCGTGTCTTTAAAATATATGATTATTAAACCAAGTTGTAAATGTAAAACGCTTACATAGACAAATTTGGAACGAATAGGCTGTCGGAAAAAAAACATACCACATTTAGATTTTGGCTCAAATAAGCTGTACCAAAAATGAGTTATTTTGTATTGGCCAAAATGGATGATACTCGAGGTACCGTACCGTACAGTAAACAGTTATATACCATGATATGGTATATAACTATATATATAAATATCTACCTAGTGATACTTAGGTACAATATCTATCACACGTGACACGATGACACATACAATATTAAATTATTTTATTACCTATATAGTAAGTACGACGGATGTGACCGCCGCCGTGCTCTGTGAGTGCTTAGGTATAAGCTGTTTTTTTATTTTACGAAACTACGCGAACACCGTACACGCAACCATAATACAAGGTAACAATAGGTATTATAGTAACATAATGAATATGTTATATTATATATGTATAAGACATGAGCCATTATAGTTTTTACTTTTTAGAAACGATATTCTAACTGCGTATTAACTAAACACAAGTATTTATCATTTTACATGGAAACTTGTACGCCGACCGTTAATTGGTACAATTGTGTACCTAATTAATGAATTGCGTATCTGCTGCTGTAACTACTGTTATTATAGTGTTGTCTATACTGCAGAGACCACTCTATATAGCGGGAAATAAAATATCAAAATAAAAGTACAATAAGTACTCGTTTTGCAATGAATATTTTTTTATTGTTTTTTACCATATTTTATAATTATTGCAATAGCTACTACCCACCTACTACGTATCATTGGTTAATGATAAGTGATAACTATCTAGTGATAATTAAATCTTAATAAAACAAAACATAAAATAGATAATAGGTACTGATACTTTTTTAAATAAATACGCTATGAAAATATGAAAATATAATAATAAACCAAAAAAAAAAGCTGACATATTAAGAAAACCAAAAATTATTACGTATAGTTTTTAACAAGTAAATGTTTTTAGTGTTTTCACGCCCTCTCAGGGTCATTGGGGTCGAAGCTACTGTCAAAAAAATCAAAAGAAAGACTTTACATGGTACTAGCTAGATCAGTGACAATCTATGCATGTGAGACATGGCCCACGAGGCCACGACCCAAGGAGATGATAATAGACTAGCTATCATGGAAATTCCTTAGGAAGACTTATGGGCCAAAAAGAAACGAAGACCAAACATACGAAATAAGGTCTAACAGAGAACTGCAGGAGCTATTCGGAAAACCAGACACAATAGCAGAAATACGCCACAAAATACTGAGTTGGCTTGGGCATGTACTTTAAGGGCTAAATCAATAGCAAATGCTGTATTAAGATAGATTCCTCAGGGAAGAAGGACGATTGAAAGACGATTCAATAGAGATGGATGGAAAAAAATAAAAAATAACTAAACCAACTTGGGATAGACAGTATCATTGAAGCAACTATGAACAGAGACAGATGGAAGGAGATTTGCTTTACAGCAATGGGCCTCAATGGCCTTTAAAGCTGGAAGAAAAAGAAGAAGTTTTTAACAAGTGTAATATTGACTTTAATGAAATAGCGAAATGTCAATTGCGTTTTACCAAACATTATTATAGCTAAAAATACAAAGCAAAATGTTTCGTTAACTTAAAATTAAATAACATAATTGAACGCAGGGTCCGCACAAGAGGGAGGGGATCAGAACGACCTATGATACTGGGGCCCGGAGTTTATTTAAATAATTACTTCAAAATGACTCCCATATATTATATTAGAACAATTTTCAGTGCCAGGATTTAGTTCTGTACCAGGGCCAAAAGTATGGTTTTTTTTTGGAGGGGGGAGGGGGAGGGACTGATTGAACGTTTAACTCGATAGATAATAAATAGGTACTATAATGTTCGTACCGATGAACGAAATATTGGTCGTAGTAATATGCGGTAAGTCTAATTTCCACGAGCATCATACATGATATATAGATACGATACATATACATAATATATACGATGATCTCCAATATGAAACAATACGTATATGAAGTCAGATGTAGGTAGGTATTTTCATCTATTTGATCACCATTCACCACGATATGCATTTTTTGGGGGTTAAACCTTGAAGAATAAATTATGTTGTTTGTGACATAATATTTCTTTATTTTGTTTTCCAAGTCACCGTACTCAATACGTTATACCATGTAGGCATGCCTACGTAATTTGTTATTTATACCAACAATCATTAACCCATCCGGGTCAAAGATTATTAAAAACACTTGACATATTATACATTAAAATGTATACAACTACCTTAAAAAATAATTGATTATTTTATATAATAAATTATACAGATACATATTGTATTAAGGCATTAAGCACCTAAACATTGCTCGAGAAGTAGCGTAGTAAACAATCAACATCGAACAAAACAATAATCGATAGGATATTAATTATAGATATACCTATATCATGTAATGCCTATAATATAGCAACAACCGGTTGATGTTGTTGTTGATCGTATTTAGTATTTACTATATCTATGTAAATACCTATACGTATAACGTGCAATCTAGTGCGTTTTACCCTTGTTTGATCATTTATAATTTGAAATAATAATATGTTTACTATAAGCATGAATGCTGCAGTCAGACCCTAGAATTTAATGATCACATTCAATGTAAACGATTTCTACCTATTATTGATCTTGGTAAAATCTAGATTTATAAAACAATTCTGCAAACGATTTGTATACTAAGGCTTGACATTTAAATATTCAATAAAAGGTCCTCATTCGTTATATTTACAGAAACTTAAAATTTGAACAAAAATAAATAATATATTTATGCACAATTTTTTTTGTAGACATTTCAAGTTATTTAGTTGCATTTCAACAATTATATTATTCATATTGGTACGAAGATAAAGACTTAAAAGTTTACACTATTACGTAAATTATTATTTTCTATATGCAATGAAATTTAAAAATATTTTAATTCGTTTCAATCTTTTTATACCACGGAACTGTTCGGCTGTACGTTTATAAGCTACATTAATTTATACGCCATTAACATTATAAGAAAACTATATAAAATAATATTATAATAATTGATTGGTATCAATGATATCATATATAATCAATTATATGCGATTAATGTAACCTACGTACTACAGTAGTTATAACTGACAACAGAATAATTAAATTATAGAAATATATACTTTTAATAAAATATTTATATAGAGTTAAACAGTAAGTACTTATTTCATCTTTGTCACCGTCACCGTTCAGGGCATTTAGTTGTTAGTTAAGTATGAATGATTTTAAACAATATTTTGCTTAAAGGTATTTGTTTCCTACAAGTACTACAAACATATCGTTTTCAAATTGTTTGGTTATGTTGTTAAATATATTATTAATAAATTCTAGTTTATGGGATTCCATTATTTCATTGAATAATAATATAGCTGTTCGTTTACTGATACATTTTAAGTAAAAGTAAATTTAAATATAGGATTGAAATGGAAAAGATTTTTTACACATCACTAAGACCTGAAACCGAGGATAATGCAAGTATGATGAAACTTTTTAGAACACAATTAAGAAGAAGGAAATTTAAAACAAACAATTAACTTCTAAAATTATCTAAAGTAAAAAAAATATCACATTTTATTGTTTTATTGTTAAGAGGACGCTACACTCGCCTTCGTTGTCTCCGTCTTACAAGTACGTAACATTGCAAAAACTGTTTAGCGCGGGAAAGAACCGAGAAGACTACAGTCATAACTAAGAAACGAAATTCTCACCAAAGATAAAAGGGAACTACGACTGTGCAACGTTGTTTTTATTTTTTTGATATTAGAACTGAAAAAAAAGTTATTCGATTTTGAAAAACACAAAAATAATGAATTTTGAAACAATAAGAACTTTTTTTCTATTTGTGATATCGAAAAATTGAAAACAACGTTGCACAGTAAATGTTCTCCTTATTATGTGGTGAAAATTTTGTTTCTTAGTTATAACTGTAGCCTTCCTGGTTCTTTCCCGCGCGAAACAGTTTTTGCAATTTTACGCACTTGTAAGACGGAGACAACACATGCGGGTGTAGCGTCCTCTTAATGCATGATTTATATTTATACTCTTGTAAACAACATATTTATATAAATATATCGAAATTAAACTTCAAACTTATTTTATTTTTTTTTTTTTGTTAACTTATATGCATAATATACATTCAAGAAAGAAATTCAAACGCGAATAATGTACAAAATATGGAGCCCTTAATACGTTCTGAATGATGACGTCATGTACCTCGTCGTCTCCTCATCGTTCATACGTATATTCAAAACTCGGATTTCTTCTCTTTTGTTTCACAGTTAATTTTTTTTTAATTGCAACGCAGTTCGTTCGATCGACGTGTATACATCACGTCATATTCTACAAGAATATAGGACACAATAGGAATGTACTCCATATAAACGTCTATACAACTATATTATACATGTTATAATACTGGGAGTAACCGAATTGATTCCCCTTTGGTTCCCGCTTGAAGAAGGTATTTTATTAAGTTGAGCCGAATTAGTTCCCGTTTGTGTACAGGTAATTTTTAATTTTTAATAATTGGTACAAAATATAAAATATAAATGTACCTACACGGCTACACTCAATAATCTAAATATGTACTTTTATCGCTGTATAGTATATCCTCTATAATCTATATGCTATGTACGAATGAAAATAATGTTAGTGAGCAGTAAAGCACTGTACAATCTTGAGTAACATATCATATGAATTTATAATTTTTACTTCGTATTTTAATTTTAATTTTTCGTAATTATGGAGTTTATGTTTAGTGAAAAGGGAACTAAGTTGTTGATTATTGATAATTACAAGTTTGGATTCCAAAAGAACCTAGCAGATGATAACATTCAGAGGTGGATACGTACAAAACGAAAATGTAAAGAATACGTTAAATTGAACGGAGATTGTTTATGTGAAGAAGTATTAACACATTAACACATAACCACGAAAGTGAAGGCGATGGTAAACTTGTGCGACAACAATTGACAAATTCACTAAAATGAAAATGTGACGAACTTATAACAGAGCGACCATCTAAAATTATACGCAAGGAGATAGCTTCAAACAGTCATAGTGAATCACTACTTCAAAATTATATTAACAGAGTCCGTAAAAATTTGAATACTGCTAAACTATAAGAACTATTCCCAAGTTACCTTCTAATCTTGAAGAACTGCATAAAAGTGTCAGTGAATATTCGTTAATAACTAATCTCAGAAAAAATTGTATATATGACAACGATTCTGTCAACAATATAATTACATTTATACATGCATACAGAACTTGGACTAACTCAAGAAATCCACTAAGTTATTTTTCGATGGAATTTTTAAAAGTTGTCCTAAGCAATTTTACCAATTATTTTCTATTTTTATCAAGGTACAAAATAGCTATGTTCCTGTCGTATTCAGCCTACTCCCGAACAAGACTACTCACACTTACATACTTACATTAAATAAGGTCGCAAAATATCTAACAGTAGGCATAGTTTTCGTTGATTTTGAAACATCTCTCCATAGTGCCATAACTTCACAGCTATAGCAAGTTACAGTTAAAGGTTGCAGATTTCATTTATGTCAGTCATGGTGGAGAAAAATTCAACAGTTTTGTCTCTCCAATGAATTTAAAGATAATGCTTCAGAAATGGGACAACTTCTGAAACTATTTTTTGAACTGCCTTATTATCACCAGAAGACGTCAAAGACTGCTTTTATAGTGATTTGATGGCCCTAAAACCTTGTTGCCCAAAATTGGATCAGTCCTTTGACTACGTTCATGTTACATACATAATGACAGACAGTATATCTTCCCACCGAAAATTTGGGCTTGATTTGACAAAAATATTTATAGGATTACAAATTGTCGCGAATCATTCCATTCAAAGCTAAATAAAGAATTTACAAGTGCCCATTCTAATATATTTTATTTTATGGAGACTTTAAAAAGCATTCAGACATTAAATTACTTATATATTAAATTTTAAAGTAATAATACTAGGAAACTTACTAGCAAACAAAGAAAAAAATTAACAGATACTTGAAAAATTGTATGACTGATTGCGTTAATTAATGAGAAGCTTACGCGAATTGAATACTTAAAGAATGAATGAATTCAAATTTGCAAATCAACGATTTTAAATAATTGTATTTATTATATTTTATTATTTATATTTTGTACCTACACCTAGTGAAGACTATAGTTGAATTCCAAATCAACGATTTAAAATTGTATGATATATTATATCATATTTTTTTTATTACCTTCATCACGCACATTTTTAGCCAAGCCTACTTTTAAGTTGACAGTCCTAAGCCTGTAAAATTGAGAAGTAAAATATGCTTAATTAAACGGGAACCAATTCGGCTTATGTTAATAAAATATATTTTTCAAACTGGAACCAATTCAGCACGTGGGGTTGGAGATCGGGAGCCAATTCGGTACCAGCCGTTATACTCTTAAACATAGACATGAACTGCCAAAAATTAAACTAATGTACAAGTTAGTAATATGTAGTAAATAAGTTGAACCAATACGAGTATGTGTGAGCGTAATTCACTCATATCAAAATTTGATCATAGCAAATATTATAATTATAGTATAGTACTATAGTACATAGTCAACGTTATACTATTATATACATAATTTATCGAAGTCATAAATAAACGAAACTGCAGAAATAATGAGAATAAAAAAACTTTTTTTTAAATTAAAATTAAACCAAAATAAGATAAAATAAATATTTAAAGATGTCAAATATCAATATTTTTCAACTACCTAACATATTATAAATAAAGGAATATAAATTTTTAAAGTTTCATTAAGCGATTCACTGAATGCGGTCCTTGTTTGTTTGAATTCTAAGATTATTAAATAATACTGATGATACTTTAAATTTCCTAATCAAAAAGTTTAAGACATTTAACCAACAATTTAATGAAAGTGAAATTTAGTTTATTTCTAATTTAATTTATTTTATTTGTGCAATATAGATTGAATATAAATTAATTTAATGTATCAATTTCAAGATACCATCATTATACAATAGCATTTTAATTAAAAAATATAATCATTAAAACTGCTTGAAAGTTGAAAGTTTGATTAAATTTTATATCAGACGTCCTAAATGGAAAATTGTTAATCATTAATCTTTTATATCTCTCTGTCTTCAAATGTCCTATTCCGATCTACTGTTTAAACAATCGCAAACACACACAATACAAGGGCATTGACCATTAACGAAATATTTTAAAATTCTATGGCAAAATCAAAATGCAACCAATGTGACGTTAAATATTGACTGATTCGGTGTTAAAAATAATTGAAGTAGAAAACGCCGGGACTGAAGCATCCTGCAAAATCTCCCGAAGATAAAAGCAATAATTTACTTTTGAGCTTATAACAGTGTAGTTATACGGTCAATATAAACATTGAAAAGAACTGGAACATTTTGATTATCAATATATTATCATTCTTTTTATTTAAGTTTTGGCTAGAAATAATATATTATCAGTGGCGTATAGAGAAGGGAAGAGAAGAGTTTGACCGTCACACACAACTCACTCTGCATACATAAAATGCAGGAGTAATGGAACTAAGAAATCTAAAAAACACCAAGAAAAACAAATTTTTTTAAGATAAGTGATGTATACTAGTGATCTCATTACCAGATACCAATTTATAAAAACAGTGAGTTACAAATTTTTACCAAATTACTAAATTTTTTTATATTTTTTTACCAATAATTACTAAATGTTTTTAATAATAATTCTTTACTAATAATTTTTTTAATAAATAATAAATATAATACAATTAATAATTAAAAATTGAATGAGTTTCAAAATATGAAAAAACTACATTTTTATTTAAAAATATTTTACTAAATATTAAATAAAACACATAATGATCCGGGAATCAACTCGTACATACTTCCTGATGACCCGGGAACCAACTAAAAACGGTATTGGTGCAGGTAAACAGATACCCGGGAATCAACTCGTATGCAGCCGTTGATTGTACCTATAACTAATTAGAATTTAATTCTGTCTCGAAAATTAGATTTTGTCCTAAAGGCTTAAATTAAGTTTATATATTATATCTATGTGCTTTGTTAAATTAATATTTAATGTCTATAATTATTGATATAAAGTTAATTTATAATATTGATTAGATAATTTTTTAACCCCCCCCCCCCAAAAAAAAAAAAAAAATTAATTAATTCCTATACACGCCTCTGGATAGTATTATGTAATACGTGTCCATATTACTCAGTCAGATTACCAGTGCATTCATTTATTTTACGAGTATTAAATATAAATAGGTATACACGAATAATCGATTTTCGCGTGATTTTCTGAACTATTAAATCTAAATGAATAACATTAAAAGTAAAAACAAAGATAAACACACCATGAACTGACACGTTTATATGAATGAAAAAAATTAAATGAATCACATGTTTGCATTAGAGTGGATGAGATTAAATTATTTAGGTGCCTATGCCAAAACGAGGTGAAGTGCAACTATTACACGCATGATTACTATTACACTTCCTGTTATAGATAAGTACCTCGTATTTCGTAATCGCATGAAATTATTACAAATAAAATCAAAAAATTGGAAAATCCGTTTATCTTCACTCAGTTTTCTAGACGGAAAAAAACAGTCGAAAATCAATAATCTGAAAAACCGCAACGTGACCGACATCACGACGTTGCATTTCAGTACACAGTATAGATAAAACTTTGTTTGATTGTACAAATATATATAAATTATACATATTATTGTATGCATATAAATCATAAATGCAATAATAAATAGTTATACTCGCACATACGTCATCTACGGCGCTGTCATTTGTGCGTGTGTGTAAGAGGGAAATAAGGATAAAATCAACCCATATATGGCACAAGTTGGGGCTCGTTTGACGTTTACTTTCAACATCCCTTCGCGCTATAATGAAGTAACGGAGGTCAGTACAATTTGGAAAAAATACGTCGATACGATGAGAGTTGAATTCATTGTATGCGTTTAAGACACATGCAGATAGCTATTGCCTATTGGATAATATATAATATATATAATAGGTACATACATTTTAAATGCTCAACTCAATAATTTTGTTGTAACCTAAACATCGAACTAATTTAATCAATACAGAAAAAACACTTTCGAACCATAATTCAAAACGAAACATGCTACCTATAAAATTATTTTAAAACAAAATTCCTATAAATGTTATATTCCATTCGACTGTGTTCATTAAAATATATGGATTTAAGATGTAAGTACAATTATTACTCATATTATATTTATTGACGTTTGCGATATAATAAGCAAAAATAATGAATAAATAATTATTGGTATTTCTATTCTTTCTGTACAATCCCTCTTTATTCGAATATTTTCAATAGGTATGTTTTAATGCTTAATGTTAATACAATAACACCACAGATTAACATTCGTATTTAAAGTATTAATTTATTTTTATTTTCTCGTAACTATTGAGTTTTTTTTTAATTACTATATAATAATAATTTAACGATTTTTAACCGTAAAACGACTAAAAAGTAAAAATGTACAAAAATTTTACAATATTTAATTTAATTTAATAATTAATCACTTATTTGGAATTATTGAGTAATCCAACATTTTTAAAAGTTTATTTTTAATTAATTAGTACCTACAGCGTTAAATCTAATAACAAATTTTCATTGTTCTATTTCACTATATATTGGTATTAAACGTTTCTCGTTGCCATCAACGTCGTTTATTATTATTTTAATTTTGTTTTTGCTCGATAAGCCAACGCTATGAAAACATAAGCTGCACTGAAAATTATAGCTTTCGTCACTCGTATTAAAAAAAAAAAAAAATAACAAAAATTAAATATTGCAGTATTTGATAAAATAAAAAATTTTTGAAAAAACTAACATTTTTAAGCGTTAACACTGCCAATATAATAAGTGAAGGTACATTATTATAAAATATATTACGAACGGGCAAACTTTTAATAACCAATTATTAAGGTGGAAGTTATTTTATTAAGTTGAACGAACCGTGGGTGAACTTTTCAAAGTGCAGTGTCGTAGTTCTGTGGATGATCAGAAAATATTTATGCGAAAACGATCAACAATTATGTTCATCGGCTAAATAATTGTACATAACATTATATGTAGCATACCAAATACAACAACAACTATCAATATTACAGAACTTAGATAAATTATCAATACAATTAACTCAATAATTTGTGTGCTATATTTTTCCATTATACCTATTTTATTATAGTTTCTAATTTCTATGTGTGAAACCATTTAATACCTAGTTAATAATAATTAATAATATAGATAGCATTATACTATTATTATTTTTGAGTTAATATCATCAAAACGTTTGAGTTTATTGCATCAACTACAAATTATGCCTTAAATACAAAATAATTGATAAACATGTCAAACCATATCAAATATAGACATAAAATAAGAATATGTATAGTCTTAAATTCTTAGATCAATTAAAACACACAAGTATAGTGCAACTGTAGGTAATTTAGCCAAGTCCTTGTATTCTTATCGCGCCTGTATAAATATCTTATCGAAGCACGACGAACGTCGCGACTCACAAGGTTTTATTTTAATAAAAGAATAATTAATTAATGTGTCATGAGAAATGTTCAATATGTGTTTACTGTTGTACCGGTTTGAGTATGTCTTTTTAAATTAATTTTTTCTTATATGACAAAACTGAACATTGCCATGTACCCCGGTCGACAATCCGTAAATCCTTAGATAAGTTAAACACAGTGCAGGAAACTCATTTCCTGAGCAAGTCATTTCTTGGAAATTGAAATATATTGGTTTAAGTATCAATATAAATTAACCTTCGCTGGATACTTATATAAATTTGTCTTATTTAAGTGGATTGGTACATATTTAAATCGTTTTATCGAATTAAATATATTGACAATAAAGATATCTCTTAGTATAAAATAATAAGTAGATTATTTTGTTATTTTGTTACCTCTACCTATAGGCCACAGCGGAGCGCTTTGTAAATCTACAAATATATCTGGTTATATCTTTATTGCACACAAATACCTAGTCTAATACCTGACTTTATATATAATATATATGAGATAATATTTCATAATAATATGTTTTTAAAATAAATATAGTTTTATTTTAATTTTTGATTTAACGGAATACTCTAATATTTTTTACCAACTGGTCATTATTTATATTTATACATAATAATTTAATCAAATTATATAGCTACCATCATGTTACGAGGTAATTGTTATTATTTCTAACTTTCCCCTTCTAATTGAATTACATTTAAATTATTAATAAAATAATATATTATTATATTTGATATCAGAAACCTTGATACACGCATGATCAACCAAATCAGTTTATGAAATTTGTTATTAAATTGGTTTCCTATAAATCTTTTATTTTTTTGTTTCACTGGAATGAGTGATATGCTGACATTCCCAAATATAACGAATTCTAGATTCACTGAGATGAACTCATTGCATTCATGCGAAATTTACATATTCTCGTATATATTATAACATAATACCTAGCTATACGCCTGTAGACAGTTTAAAGGTATTAAATTTTCTTTTTATCATGAGCAGACTAGGTATCGAGTTATATGTATTTGTAATAAAATACTGTACTTACTAACTTACTGTACTAAAATGTTCATTATGTCTATATTATATATATATATATATATATACCTACGGTGCACTTACATTGTATATTATATGCATACACGGATATTGTTTATGCAATAGACACAGTAGCATAAATATTAGAAACACTATAAAATATTATAAAATATTATATTATATTGATCGGTGGGTATTTTCACATTTTTTTCGCACGTTTAATATAATTTTAAATTGCACGCATAAAAATTATTAAACACAATAAATAAATATAATTTAGCAGTTACATCACGCACTTGATGATTATTTTAACCGTGATGTAGCCGTCGTCATAATATGCACCTTTATAAATCAGTAATCAGCTCAGATTTGAATATTTAGGTAAGACTACGCTGGACATTTGGCAGTGTAGACTAGCTGTAGGCACATTATTATAATATAAAGGAAGTTTGCAATTAAAATACGAATATATATACTTTTACACAGGTTACATGTAAACCTACCTAGCACCTACCGCAAGGTGATTCACCGTTTGCGTGTTGTGTTTTCGTAATTACAAATTTTATACTTACAGCCATTTAGTCGCAGTGTATATGTTGTAGATGCATATATTATTATCTGTTTTCCTAGTATATTTTCGTAAATTATATAGTGTATAATATTATAATTTATAGTATGTAATAACTAATAATAAAATATGTCACATACTCTTAAAGGTGTCTATAACCTTACGTCGCCATTGGTGTTTAAAAACTGTTCATAAGCCGTAGATATTACATAAATGATAAAATATGTAATATAATATAATTATTTAATACGTGAAATTCATTTATAATCCAATTGAATTTTAAGCAAATAATGTTTAGCCATTGAAATCACCAAAAGATCAACCGATTAACGCTGTTAATTTACGTTTAAATGTTCACTTGTTCTTGTTCTTACCTATACTTTTAATTTTTTATGTATCAACCTAAACGAATATAATATATTAAGCTTATGTTTGTATCTAACTGGCCTGTAAAATATTAAGCAAACACGTCAAAAACAATATTGATGTTTCATTATATAATATGATGATCAATGCAGATATACAACAGTTTCCAATGACAGTTAATCTTAACTGTATAAATGATGTCTTGTATGAAATGATGATTTCAATGTTCAACGATAAATTTAAGCATAATATACAATAATTTGTTGCTAGATGTTAGAAAAAAAAAATTTTAATAATGAAGCCACTGATGTGTTTTTTTCTCGATAAAACTATGTTTTTGTCACAATGAAGGCTAAATATAATAATAATTTTAAAAAAAATTGTATTTTATAAAATATAAAAACAATTTATGGATCAATTTAGTATAATATTATCAGTTTTACAACACAAAATCGATATTACAATAGTTTTAATGGCGGTGATATATGATCAATATTATCAGAACTACCTATTTATTTTAAGATTTTTTTTTAAATTTATACGTTCATTCATACCTAATACATACATTTTAAGTTTAATAATTCTAAGTTATATTCTACCATATTTTAATTAATTGTAAAATTAAATGTATGATATAGCCCTTTTAAATAATATGAATTTTGATTAACAGAGCACTTTCATGGTTTTTCAAATGTCTTAAAATTATTGTTATAAAAGTAATACCTATATTGTATACCTATTAAATTACTTTATTTCTTTATTTCCTTTTTCATACTTTGTTTCGATTTGTAAAACTAAAAGCACTTCATAACAATTACATATTTCCTAACTATTCATCTTAATATCGGCGCTCTTAAAAATAACTGCGGTATAAAAAAAAAATAACATTTTGTTTGCCGCTGCTCTTTAGTTATATAGACTGTGGTTAATATGATTACATATATTATTACAACAATACAACATTCCCTTTTTAATGTTCATACATATTACATTATGTTTAATGTGTATACATAATATTTCCAACCATTTGACATATTATTATAAAAGCAATTACAATTTTAATTTTTTATAACTCATTAAACATAAACAGAATCCATCTTATACAATAATTTGTTTTCCAACTCCACATATAATATTATAATATACTGTTCAAAGTATTTTAAATTTAACTATTTGCGTCGCGTGGCTCCCATACATATTAATTATATCGTATTATTAAGCTTTTGCTTAAATTTTTTTTTCTTAATACATTTTTAGTAAATTTTAGATTCTGAGCGGAGCTATGAATGTATTGATTTTACCATGATGTGTGTTTTTTTTTGTGTCTCATCACGTTTTGGGGTAGTAATAATAAAAGACAAAAGTGCTTCGATTTTTGACTTCAGTACCTCGTTCAATCAGAAAGTGAATCTAGTTGGAACTTTGGGGGGTAAAATGTAGAAAAATTCTTAATACTTTTCTAAATAATCGAGAAAAACAAACTAAAAATTAAGAGAAAAACGTGAAATCTTACGTACAATCAGTTTTCAACAAAATTGATTTTGGTTTTTGATGTAACTTTAAAACAAATGACCATAGATATATGAAATTTTCTTTGAATGTTTATATAAGTATATTCTAATCACCATGCAATTTTCACAAAATTTTGGACTTAAGTTGAACTATTCATAGGTATTTGCAATTTTCGATCATTATTAGTTTGTTTTTAATTAATATCGATAAAAATGCATTTGTTAAGCAGAAAAGCTTGAAAATTTAATACAAAGCTCTTAACATATTGTTACAATAGTAGAAAAATAAAAGAAATTCATAGCCACAATTTTTTTTTATAAGCATTCAAAGTTTGAATTTTGACGAAATACGTAAAAATCACAAAAATTCACAAATTATTTTAAGTTAGAAATTCATAAAAAATTTTCTTTTTAAATCTAAGATTTAAAATTTAATACAAGATTCCTTACAAGTTTTTCAATCTGTATCACAAATAAAAAGTCCACCGGAAATTCAAATTAAATTTTTATTAGCATTTGAAATTTAAATTTTTACAACATTGGATTTTCACTGGATATCATATTTATCGATTTTCTTATTTTGGTGTAACTCTAAAACAAATGACTGCAGATACTTGAAATTTTCACTGAATGTTTATATAGGCATTTTATATATTTTATAAAATTTTCAAAATATTTTGATTTGTTTTGAGCTGTTTACTGACATTGTAATTTTTCAACTTTTTTAGTTTTTTTTTTTTATAAATATCGATAAAAATGTATTTGTTGAGAAGAAAAGCTTCTAACACATTGTAACAATAGTAGTTAAAAAATATTAAAAATACATAGGCACGATTTTTTTTTATAAGCATTTAAAGTTCAAATTTTGACTAAATACGTAAAAATTACGGCAATGTTCAAATTATCTTAGATAGAAATTCATAAAAGTGAAAAATAAAAATTTAAAAAAAGTTAAAAATTATTTTTAGATCTAAGATTTGAAAATTTAATACAAGGCTCCTAACATATTTTTACAATAGCAGGTGAAAAATAAAAGATATATATAGGCACAATTTTTTTTTACAATCATTCAAATTTTAATTTTGACAACATACGTAAAAATCACGAAAATTTGCAAATTATTTAAAGCTAGAAATTCATAAAAAATTTTATTTTAAATCTAAGATTTGAAAATTTTTAATAATCTATAATATATCCTAGACAGATAAACCGTCTTCGCTCAGAATCGTTTTTTGTATACAATATAATATCATAATATCATTGGATTCAAATTTAATTCCATCCATTACAGTAACCAACTTGTAACCTACTGTACAGCAGAGCAACATCCACTTTCCCGCTTTTTTTTCTTGTATTTATTTCTTTGTTCATCGTCGCTACTTATTTTAAATTTTAATTAATAAATGTATTGGACAGTAATAATTTTCAAGGTACATTAAAAAAAAAAGTGCCACGAGAATAGTAGGTATTCACTACACGAGTGACTAGTGGTTAGAATCAATATAACATCTACGTTTAGTTTAAGTGGGTCATCTTAATTGTCATTATTTATTTGATAATATTACGTTTATTTGGCAAAAAAACTTGTTAGTGCGAAATTTCGACGGGAATTTTTTACGTGACATAATTTTATTTATATACTTATATATGTTTTTCACCCGCGCTATTATTTATTTGAATATTTTCAAACCACAGCAATTGTATTTGTATTTAAACATGAAAATCTTTTGTTATGACTAGTTTCTTTGTCATTAAAAAAAAAACTTAAAAAAGCACTTGATTCTATATGATAGTTTTTGTAAGTTTGACGCTATACGACTGTTAACAACGCAACGACCTTGTAATGAGCATAAGTGCCAATGAGCCATTACACGTTTTTAACTTTAAACAGATATTTTTTTTAATATTTGACAATGCAAATGGTTGGAGACACGACAAGCATAATCGCTCGTGTGATAGTGACATACGTTTTTAAAACATATACATATTTTATGATTAATGCCATAATAATTATAAAACGTTTTATGTGCTGTGAACAAATTTAGAACACATATTATACTTACAGAGTTACATATTGGTTCAACATCACATTGTTTTAAAATTAAATCATTTTCAATCGATATTTTTAGGTTACAATTTGTACCTATAAGGCTATAACCTGTTATATTATATTGTATTTAGAATATTTAAAAACTAATACAATGTCTTGTAAAATTCTAAAAGTTATAGCAGTGTTTAAACTTTAAACTCTATACCATAATATACAATATGACTAAATTAAATTTTAAGTGTATATTCATTATGTTTAAATAATAATTAAATTATCATCCTATTCGTCTATTTGCTTAATATTATTAAAATTGGTTGAATAACTTTAACATAATATTGTACAAATCTTATTAATATTTATATAAAAAACTATTTATCTACTAATATAGATCAGTGGCGTAGTCAAGATTATGAAGAGGGGGTTGAGTATAAAACTGAGTTTTTTACAGTTTTAGATTCTGAATAAAGTGATGAATGTATTGATTTTACAATGATGTGTGTTTTTTTTTTGTGCGTCTGTGTATGGCATAACTACTCGAAATAATGCCTCAATTTCCAACTTTGGGGGTGGTTTCCGATGTAAAAGTGAATATCCTTGGTGCATTATAGAGGTCAAAAGTTAACATTTTCCAACAGTTTTCAAAAAAATCGAGAAAAACAAAAAAAAAATGACAGAAAAACGGGAATTTTTACGTAAAACCAATAGCAGTTGACTTAGCATTTGGATTTCAAATATTGACAAAACTTCGTCAAAACCATGAATATTTGCGAATTATTTTGTAGTTCAAAATTCATAATATTGTTTGTATTTTTATCTAAGGTTATAAAATTTAACACCAAGTTTCCCATAAGTTTTGCTTCAAATAGCTATAGAGAAAATTTGAAGCGTCATTATAGGAAAAATGATTTGAGCGTTAGAGTTTTAAATTTTTATGAAATCGCGTAATGATAACGATTTATCCTCAAACCAGGTATATGTATATCTATGATAATATAAGTTATTATGAATTATGATAACTACATGCAATGTTTTTGGAAAAATTGATTAACCATGCCTTATGCAAAATGCGTCCTATAATTGAAAAACAAAATATTTGTTTCAAAATAGAATATATGACAATATTTAAATATAATATATCCTAGACTGACAAATCATCAACGTTCAGAATCGTTTTTCGTATACAATGATGCCTATCATTCCATTCAAATCTAACCTACCCTAGTCAGAGGTCCACCCCATCACCTAATGTACAGCAGAGCGATACTCCCTTTCCCGCTATTTTACAATTTATTTAATTTTGTTTATTTACATCTGTCTACGTTATTGTATGCATCCGTGAGCTGAGTTTTTTAAGGTAATTATCATCAAAATAGTCAAATTTCAGACCAAAATTTAAATTATGCCACATAAACATTAAACATATTAACAATTTACATCTAATTTTAAGATATTGTATAATATAATTAGAACATGGCCATTATTTAATTTTACACTCATCAATAAAATAATTATTGCGTGGTGTAAACTATACTCGGTTTTTAGTAGAGTTTTTAAGAACTTAATATGTTAAATAGGTCTGCACACTGTATGTTCAGCGCTGTCCTTACATCGTAACTCGTAAGTACCTTTTTTTTTTAGTATCGAGAACCGAAGGAGGAACCTGCATGGTGCCGGTACTTCTCCTCCGGCCACCATCGTTTATTGATAAACTCGTTAAGTACCTAAGCAGAAATTGAATGATTCAACAGAAGGTTCTCCTAGATATCCCAAATTATGTATGGGAATAATATTATTTTTTTTTTTTGCAGATGACTAATTTGGTATCGAAAAAGATAAACGGATTATTGGTTGTTTACTTGATGGTTTTAATATGATATAACGAGAGATGACGTTACAAACCCGTAAATTGTTTTTCGGTGCAATTAGCAGAATAAACTTCAGTGTCACTATATTGACGGTGAAGTGCTTATAGCATACCTGCTCATTATAGCATTATAGGTACAATATATAATATAAAATGTTTTAATATTATATCTTGATACCAACAAATTTACCAAACATGAATACAGGAGAGACTGTCTGGTGTGCATAATCAACAACCCTATCTTATATGCATACTATATGCATTTCGTAATCATTACTCATCAGTCATGTGCCTATATACATTTTTTGCATTAAAAGGTGTTAAAATGTATTTGCGAACTTGTTGCCACTCGGCTTTAACAATATTGATAAGCAACTATTGCATTATTGCAGATTTGCAGGTATTTTGATCATGAATATTATCGAAACCCTTTTTTGAACTGCTCGTCGACGAAATTCTGCATTTCCGAAGTGTGTAGGTTAGGTATCGTGCAAGAAACACCGTTAAAACGATATTTAAAACAGTGTTGTATGTAGTGTGTAATGTGTATTAAATATCATAAAGACATAAAGTACACACATAAATTTATACGATAAACAAATACGTATCGATAACTCGAATTTTCTTTCTTGCCCCTTAAAGTATTTCTTATATAGTCGTGTGTGAGATAGATAGGTCATCATGATATATGAGATCATCTATGATATGTCATCATATCATAGGATATCATGATGTATGAATACACAGCTAGGGGTGTAAGCACACGGGTGTGCCTTTTATCTCGAAATATCATGTGGCATTGTTAAATATTCGTCGACAAGCACGTCACGTTGGTCAGCAACCTTAATAGTTAATATGTTATATGTGGCTTCGGAACAATTAGTGTGCCATATAATTATAATAATATACTTCCATTTGCGTGTGCTGTTCGTTAAAATCATATATGTATGTAAAGTTTTCTCAATGTCTTTCCCAATACCCAATGCTCATAAAACGTCACTGTCGTTATATTTGTTAGCAATATAAACCTTAAAAACTCGTCAAATAATAATAATTGCAGATTGTAATCATTATGACAAAGTCTCGGCCGAATAGAACACTCGAACGTGCGTCAATGTATAGAAATCGTGTTTTATTATATTCTTCTCCCGAGTCATTATTATTTTTACACAATCATTGAATCATAAACATATTTTAGTTGACAATAATAATATATACAGTAGTAATAATAATAATAATAATTATTATTATTATTATCTGTTTAGTTTTTAGGTAGGTATGCACAATATAATTTATAGAACACGTCATCGTGAAATATAATATATATTTTACTTAACATTTATGTGTAAACATAATATTATTATATAGGTATTATAATTCCTGCTTATAATGTCGGTCATAACAAAATCAATTGCGTTTTAAATTTGTAATATGTTTGCATGCACTAATAAGTAATAAGCAATAACAGCGTACATTGACTGTCTACTGTCTAGTGTAATCGGAAATTATAATAACAGAACAAAAAAAAAAAATAAAACCATCTACTTCCTCTCAAGGCGATTCTCCTTTAATAATATTATACTCCTCCGAAACGAAATCGGCTCTATTTTATTTGACACACAATAGTATTGGTAGTAATATGCGTAATACATCGTGTGGGTTCGGATAGGAAAAATTATTTTTACGATTTATTTTACTTTTACACATAACCACATATACGTGCATTACCATAATAATAATAACATCTCTTAGTGTTAGTCTGATAGACGACGATCTATCGTCCAGTTAAACGCAAACATTGCTATTTTCCTACCTGTATGTATATTAATACGTACATCATGTACAGAGTACCTACATTGTGTACATGCATAGTGCATGCGTATACACAAAATAAAGCATTTATGAGTTTGCGTTTTGTACGCAAATAAGGATTTCAAGTGGTATTATGCGACATATTCCATATTCCATGGTTATTAGTTTACAATTGTATATATATTATATTTATTCTCATGTATTGATCGACAATTATTTTCGCTCAGATACATCGAGACTGAATGAGTATATTATAGTATGTTTTACTATTACACTTACACGCATCCACTCTTATAAATTCATAACATTATGTACTCACAGTGGTGCACATAAAAATAATTTTCGGGGTGGACTATAATATATAGCAACTAACAAATAGCTCCTAGATGCTGCTTTATTACAGTATTGTAAATTCGGGAGGGGGGGGTATATACAGCGGCACCAAAATATATATTTACCTATGACAGCTGTCATAGGTGATTTTAGTATAGGTAGGAGAGTTATACGTTTGTCATTCTAAATATATTACGATATGGATAATTGCATGTATTAGACATTACTGTCAATTGTAAACTTAAAGTTGATAATATTTCATAAAAACTATAAGGTAAGGTAATTATATGAAATAGGTGGGTGTCAAAATTTTATGTGGAGGTGTCTGATGTCATAGGTAACATTTTGGGCTTTGACGCCACTGGGTATAATATATGCCACTATGTAATCGTAACGTTAGCATAGCTTTCGTCAATATTTGAAATTATTCATTCTCAAATAATATAAAATATTATAAATAATAAATATATACAGTATAATAGTATATGTCCTTGCACAGGTTATCCTTAGTATCTACCCAGTCATCATAAAAATATTAGTTACATTTCGTAATGAATTATACATATAATAATAATAATATGATATTATAATACGGCCATGTTTAATCCTTTAGATACGCATTTTATAATTTTATATTATATATTTATATATTTTTTTTTATCAAAGAGAACATTAAACTATATATTATAATTATGCTTGCGTATCAGTTGATAATAGTAATAAAAATAATATAGTATTATAAAATGTACTATAACGATGTTATTTTGTTCCGATTTCGTTTTTATGAATAAACATATTGCGTTTACGGGTCATTTACAATATTATGTTTAGTTTATATAATACGACTTTTGAACGAGTTAAGGTTTTCGCGAATTCAAATATTATCGATTTTACATTAAATACACCTACTATAGTTTCCACCTGCGACTTACTTGCCACTCACTATATAATTATTGTGTAAGTCAATATAATATGTAATATGGATATTGGATAAATAAAAGAACATTAATAAAATGATAATGGATACACTGCTGTTCTATCTCTATAATATTATGTATGTATTTAAATTATTTTCTATTATTGTCATTATTCATAAGATCTGAACTAAATGAAACTATATATTTAGATAATGCGTCGAGTACTCGAGTCACTGCCGAAATTATATTATTATATGTCAACATATGATTCGTAAACAAAAATGCGAGTACGTATTTCGAAAAATAAATAAATAACACTGTTCGAACATTACCATAGAGTGCAAATTATACATATTGAGCATAGGTATAAAAATTAAAAGCCAATTGATAATTCACCAAATCTAATAATGATAAATTATTTATGATGTAGTAATCACTTAATCTAAAAATATAACATTCGTAATTATTGTTGTTAATTATTCTAATGGTGCATACGCACTAAAAAGCATATATAAGTATAATATAATATACCTATTATTACATTATTATTGCCATAAGATGTTTTAAATTTAAAAAAGAATTATTACGAAATGACCTATAGGTGGTTGCGTTGAATTTTAATAATCCAACTTTTCATTTCTGAGGTATTGTTATGTTATGTTATTAGGTTCCACTTAAGTAATTATAAAGATCAATTATAACTAATAATTTATCGGGTGATTACTATATTTTTGTTATTTACATATTTTATCAATGCAAATAATATCTATTATCTACCTATATTATATAATACTATAATACATTATATTAAAAGTTAAAGACCATTAACTTTATCAGCATTAGTTATGTTGCTATATTTATAATTTAAGTAGTATACTAGTATGTACTTAGTCTAAATTTCAGATTTATTTACACTACACGTATAAAATATTTTTATAGTTTTCAAAAAACATGCATCAATATCATAGGTGCAATTTCAATAAAAATACTAAGGGTACTTAACTTTGCATTTTCTCATTTTAGTTTATTTTGTAAGGGGAAATATATTCGATACATAAACACGAACATTATTTGAGGGTAGTAATTTTACAATTTGTGGTGCTAATACCTCCTAAGCCCCCCTATTTTGCGCCAATGATCATTATTTATTCAATTATAGTACTTATAAGTATTAACTATTGGCAATTTGGCATACATTTATTGGAATTATAATATAAAGTAACTCAGTGCTACGGCTGATAAAAATATCTTAATAAGTTGTATAGGTACCTATTTTAAATTCACACAGCTATAGAGAATGTTTGCGAATTAAAATCATGTGTAGCCGTGTAGATAACACAAGTTACAATTAACGACAAAAAAGGGTAGGCAAGTGGGAAACGCTCTGTCATACAGTAGGTGTCGAGTGGGTTATCGTAATGGATATGTTAAATTTTAATTCAATAATATAAAATCCATGTGTAGGTATGCGATAAATAATATTCTGAGTAAAAATGGTCTGAAAGCCAATATTACAACTCAAATATATTTTATCATATTATAGCAATAATTAAAGTAATTTATTTTATGACAAATAAGAGTAATAGTAATACAATAGGTTGAATTAATTTTTGCCGAAAACATTGCATTTGAAAATTATATTATGTGTTTAAAATGGAAAAAATATACTTGAGAAATGTCAATTACCTACTAACAAATATATTTAATCACAACAAAACAACTAATATCGTTATTCATCGTTAAAATATCTAATTCCGTCTGAACTTTAAATTGAAATGTCTATAAAAACCACTGTACTTTTATATTTTTCGATTTTTTTTTTTAATAATAATTCAAAAATTTTCGAAACTTTTAGGAAATATCTAAATTTTAACTTTAAATAATTATTAAAAAACTGTATTCATATATATAGGTATCTTTATATTGTTTTTAAATTTATATCATAACATCTCGACAGTGTATTAAATTTTCAAACATTTTGACCCAGTAAAATATAATTTATCTGCAATATTTATAAAAAAAAAAAAATGTTTTTTATTTTTATTTTGAAGATATCATCGTGTAAATAAAATTATAAAAATAATGAAAATTTGGAAATCACTTCAAGTGTATACGATTTTTGACATACTACAAAAAACCAAATCGATTTTGTCGTAAACTTGTTTTACGTAATGATTCCCGCTATCCGCTATCTAAATAACGTTTTTGAAAACTTGGGAATTTTCAATTTTGCCCTTTCAAAACAACCAAACAGATTAAATTTATGGTCAGAAACCGACTTCGAGTTGTAAAATCTAAGCATTTTTTCTGCTACTTTTCATGCGTACAGTTACAAAAAACATATTAATTCATTGTTATATCAATACATTCATTGCTTCGCTCCGAATTTGAAATAAGGCATGAAAGTTACAATTTACAGTTATCGATTTTTGCGACTATAATCAACTATATTATGTATATCATTATGCTTAATATTTTTTATATTATAAGCTTTAATACTTTAACAAAATAAATATTACTATAATTATAATACACTGCCCAGCTTTAATATCGATTCGAAATGGAGAAGTTTAAGCAATACAATAAGAGCACGAATATATAGGTAGGTATTATATTATATTACTCACAAAAATGTGGAGATATTAACGACTTTTGAAGATGACGACGGACTCGGTGTTATATGATTTATGGACTTAATCGCTTTGAGTCCGTTAGCATAAGATGTGACGTCTTGTAATCATGTTATTGTTGTGAAAACTTTAAGTTTTCCAGGAATTAGGTTTTATTTTTACACAACTAAAGTTATTATCGAATATTAATTACTAATAGTAGTCCTGTTCAATGAGAACACAAGATATGTAATTTTAGTAGCGTCGTTCGTAGTGATTTCTTATTTCGAGACATATTTCAAGAGGACCGCAAAAGGAATCTATTCAATTAAATATCGTTGTTTTATTTCAAAGCGAGATGATGAAGTTTCAAAAACTTAATCTAACCTTAAGATGTTTATGTATTAATTTATAATACTTTAAAGTACCCATGTGTAATTAGGTATTTATTTAATCATTTTAAAATAAAGATCTTGAAAAATGTATATTATGTAATGATCTTCTTTACGAATTTCACAATAAATTCGTCATAACAAGCGTATACATTTTGAAATATTTGACAACAGAATAAGGATGATGCTGGGGTCGCAAGATTTTGACTAAACATTATATCTAATAATAACTTATGTAATATTTCTTCCTTACTTGAATAAGCTTAAATCAATTTTTTTTTGTTTACTCACATAAGTTTTGAGTTCAGTTTATTTATCAAATGTATATATTATGTTAATAAAACGTGTGTTCATATTTTATATACCATAATATAATACATAGTAGGTACATAACAACATAACATATTATACAATATTATACAATATTATACTCTCTTCAGCATGAATATAATAATGTATTATCCATTTCATTAAATTATTGATTATAATATTTTGAGTCTGTAAAATGTTGTATAAATATATTAAGCTGTGTAGGTTATGTAAGTAATTTTTTTCAGTAATTCAATGAAAATATTTTTGATATTTGTATGTAACTACAATACTCCACAGCATAGAAAAGGTATTGAAAGAGAGCAAATCAAAGATTTTCAGTCCAAGTGACAGCCAGGAGGCGATCGAATACCTACCCACTGAATTATATCTCTTGAACTTAAATTCACTTAGGGTGTTCATACAGTAAAATTATAAGCTCTGAAAAACATTGAAATTTTCGTTGAATCACATTCTAGAGGTTGGTAGTTATTAGTTTTGACTGTTTTGAGTCTTTGACATACTTTAGTGAAAACATAACGACGAATGACATCGATGCATTTGCGTCCGCTTAAACTCTTAACGTATGCATAATGTAATTCCTAATATTGTACGCAATTGATAATTTTCAATTATAATACATAAATTAATTAGTAATACACAATATTATACATAATAGTTACATAAGCGCGTTATTGCAATTCTGTCACGTGTGGCGTAAGAATTCAAAACTTATTGAAGGCATATTATGTGGGGTGATTCACTATACATGCTTTTTATTCTAGTAATAAACTAATATTATTTACTTATTTAAATTCTGAATTTTTAAGTAAAAACTAGTGGGTATTATGTGAACAAAATGTTCGGAAAAACATGTTTGGCCATGTTTGACAAGGGACACTCCTTGTTAAATGGCAATAAATTATACAAAACTCTAAATACCTGTACATGAAAATATGGTACTTATGAGTATATTTGGGAATCCCAATATCAGAATTTGAATGAGTATTATAAAATATGCATCATTAAATTATTAATTATTAAAGTGGGCTGAGCATGGCTGGTGAATCATTCTGTGTATAATTGGGTTCCGTCCTTGTCGGAAGACGGTTTCTCGTTGTGAATCCGAAACATGAGCCAGGTAAAAGTCTCGCGGACTTTGGGAAGTACTAATTATAGGTTCATATTTATCTAAACATTATCATTGATGGGACGTCTCTGGAGGGCAATAATAGCATGTATAGCATTAAATAATAATCTTATTTTCCTCTAATATCCTTAAATTCCGGTAACGGCTTTCAATCTTTTTATTGAAATTTGAGTACGAATGGACTAACTCAAGTACAGAAGAATTAATGATAGAAAAAACAAAATATTTAGTCAATCTAATAAAAAAAAAAATATGACTAGTTTATTTTCTAATACTTACCGCTCCCTAAAAATTAGTCTTACTAGTGACTACTCTAGAACAAAATTGAATACCGATATATTCTGTTTTAGCAGATTATTAGGTACATAATGATTGGGAATACAATTTACAATGTAATATTTTAATGCAACGACAGTTACAGTATAATATCAGAATTATTCTACTCAGTTACAAACATTTTCAAATCAAAATAAATTATCTATTAAAATATTTTTATATTTTTTACCAGACATGGATTATTTGTAAATGTGTGTTATTACGTTGGTACTTTAATTTAATGCTAGTTTACACGATTTGTATATCTAATATATCTAACAGAGGACATTGTCTTGTTGTTTGGGTGTAAACACAATTTTTTATCGTTTGGTCATAGCCATTAAATCTGTTGACCACAACAACAGCAACAATAATAGCAGAAGGTAAATAACATTCGAAAATGTTCTAAAAATAGCTACATCTGTTTTTAACCCACAGTACAAAACAACGACCCACGTCACCGGAACAACAAAATATATTAATGTACTATAACATTATTATTAATTCTACTATACCACTAATTTACTACTACTCTATTATTATTATTTTAAATATTACTAGTGACATTAGATACAAATAAATACGCACAACGCTGTATCGCACAAACACGAGTTAAATGATTTATTTATATATTTGACTACAGTAAATTTCACTTTTTATAATAAACTAGTAAGAAACAATATCCCATATTTCCACATATTGTTTACGTGCGCCTCAAATAAAAATATTATTATTATCATACGTACGGCACACAATTATTAGTACAGCGGTCATAATAACAGTTCCGACGAACTTTGATCCGAGCGTGCGCACCGTTTATAAATAAAAAAAAGTCGATATTTTAATAACTTATTAATTATCCTACTATTTACGTATATTGTTTACCTACATCATCCACAATGATTTTTTATCGTTATCAATCTACGTCTCGTTAAATGTTATTGTGATGTGAATGTCAATATTATTTTGTTTTCGATTAAAAGTACACCGACAAACCAATAAAACTATATACTTAAACAGATATTATAACAATAATAATAATATTATTATAAAAACGACGACGTGGTATTAATAATAATAATAATAAACAATAATTTGTATAGCATAACATGACGTTGTCGGTTTTTGGTAGAACGGACGTCGGCGAAAGCGAGTACTCGACTCGGCCGTTGCGAGTGCCGAGTAGTTCATATACACTAGACGGGGTGAAAATGCGTCACCGACGGTAACCGACAACCGTACAAATAGGGTAGCCCCCCTCCCGCGCCTGGTGCGGTATGGAGGTGCGACTGACGTCATGCGCCAGTCGTCTGCCGCACGATCACAATTACGGTGGAATCGTGTGAGGGTGGCGGCTCGGTCGACGGAGGGACGGCGCGGCGCCCCCTGAAAGCTTTTCACCGATCCGTCAGCCACGATGACGACCTCGACATTGACATTTCCCATTAATTCCGCCGGTGCCCGCCAATAATATACTTAAATGGCAAGCGCTGTCGCCGGAAAACACTGTGCTTTCTGGACGAGCTAACCTAAATTAAAATTTGAACGAGTCGTTCCTGATTCGGCTGGGCGCGTACCATCGGCATCACAACTCATAGCTACCACGCGCGATTATGCTCAGATATATGTTTGTATTGGTCTTGGTCACTATTCCGCACCTCTGCAACGACGATGGGCAGTAAAGCTATATTAACTCGGCCGAGAAAACACCAGGAACCGAAAACCCAGAAATTCGAAGGTGCCGATAGATTTCAACACGTTACCCCCTCCCCCTCCCACCAAAAAAAGAACTAATTTACCAAGTACCTATATCAACGGACACATTGGTCGTACCGGATGCGTGCATACATAAGATTACGAGTACAGCGTTATAGTGTTGAATTACACCTCAAACGCGGTTTATTCAGACAGAAGAAAAATTTAAATTCAAAATTATATCAACTTTATTATTGTCATACATAGGTTGTAAAAATGTGTTAAAGTATTATGTAAATTGTCGAAACTAAATTGTTTTTACCATTTATGACTCAAAAAGTAATAATTAATAATAAGTTAATGAACAGTTCGGTTCCGATTGTCGTAATGTGCCCACGTTAGTTTATTAGCAGTATGCTCGCCGCTCTCTTATCTAATCGTATCCTCTTTTACGGCTTCGACAATAATTCATATAAATCAAGTTATTATGTCACGGCAACCTAATGTGGTTTCTTCCAAAATTACGAACTAAAGAAATCATTCTTATCAGCCCGACGACTTGCGTACGTTATGCGTAGTAATACGAAATCTCCACCCATCCACTGCACACGAAGACATTATTGCCGGCCTTTCAGAATTGGGTCACCATGTCACCAACGTACATAATAATATGTAATATGATAATATTATCATAAAGCGTTTTTCGGACAAAACGCCTTGGCCACTTTTCTTCGTCAACGTTAAAAAAGCTACCAATAACTATGATATATTTAAGGTTAAGTTCCTTCTTAAGAGGACGCCACACCCGCATGTGTTGTCTCCGTCTTACAAAACGTGTAACATAGCAAAATCTGTTTAGCGCGGGACAACTTTACTCCCTTTGTATTGATAGTAGAATTACCAAAATTCCACAACGTAAAGGGGAGAATATTATCTGTGCAATAGCGTCGTTATTTTTTTGATTACTTAAGTACACTTTAAGTTATCAGTTTGAGAACATAAGTGTTTTGATTAAATTATTAAAAATTATTGGTTAGTGCTATCAAAAAATAACGACGCTGCACAGATAATATTCTCCCCTATACGTTGTGGATTTTTGGTAATTCTACTATTAATACAAAGGGAGTAAAGTTGTACCGCGCTAAACAGATTTTGTTATGTTATACGTTTGTAAGACGGAGACAACACATGCGGGTGTCGCGTCCTCTTAACTCAACAATAATTGTTGTCGAAAAACCTCATACACAAAAGAGCATTCCACAATGTCATAATATTGTCAGTCTTACGGTCACACCAGGAAATATTATAACCATGACCCACGATGTGTGAAATGTGAAGAAGAACACAACTAGGATTCCTGTACCAAGTCACGCGACTCTCCGCCAGATGTGCCTTACGCAAGGGCAACCACACCGCCAATTACAAAGGCTACCCCGATTATACAAATCTTAAACGTCCTATACCTCCAATTAGGCGAGAGCCCCCCCCCACACCTACTCCTTCTCCTAAATACAATTCTACCAGAGTCGCTTCTGGTACCACTCAGCCGTCTTATGCACAAATCGCTTCATCCGGTCAAAATCTTTCTCGACCTTCTTCAAGGATCGAAACTTTGTTAACCTCATTTATCTCCGAATTCTCGAATATCATAATACATTTGGAATTGCTTATAATTGTGACTTACCTACTTAATAGTGAAATAAGAAGCGAAAGGAGGGGTTTTATGATATTCGAAAATTACTTCACTATTAAGTAGGTAAGTCACAATTATAAGCAATTCAAATTACTACTATTCCAAATATATCTACTCCCGTAATCACGCTATACCACATTGCAGTTAACCATCTTTTCTTTATCTGAATATTAATTATTTCTTATATTTTGTACGTCTATATCTATATTTTATATGGTCTCATCGTCATCGAATGTTCAAATAAAAAAAAAAAAAAAAATAAAAAAATACTACCTATTAATATTAATTATCTTTTGTGCTGTACATCTTGACTGTTTGCTATATGTTCGTTATCTATATCTATATCATTATTACTACTATTACTTTTATTATCATTTATATATCATTACATAATATGTATCCCTAATATTGTAATAATTGTTGAGCCATAATAGTTTATGACTATAATGGCTAATGAAAAAAGTTATTTAAATTCTTTTTTTAAAGGAAAAAAAATTATATTACAAAGGTACTTATGGGTATGTATTTACAAAATACAATAAACAAAAATATTTGATTTGTTTGAGAATATGTATTTAATTCGATTAATGATAAATGAAATCAAACAAAATGAAACTATAAAACCTCTAATCAAGTAATACTTATTACCGGTCTTACCATTACCTTGTGCCAAGGTACAAAAATGTATCATGAGTTGGAATATTTTAAAGTTTTCAAAGTACTATATAATGTTATACATTTTTATAACTCTCAGTAATACACTAACACCTGATTGGGCTGATTGATATAAATAAATGCTTTTAGATGCACCTAACTAGATGCTTGGGTGTTCGTATTACACTATTACCTAATCGCGATCGTTAACGATATATAAGAATGTGTCATCACAAGTACTGTTGAAACTTGAACATCAGTACTTAAGTACTGGTGACTTATTTATTATTTGTACTCCATATAGTTATGACGTAAAAGTTAGTGTCAATTTTTTTAAACTGTTTATTAGTTACTTTGAATTGTTTAAACTAATTATTACGATCGTAATATTATGTGATACATTCATTGTATCATCTAGATCGCTTACGTTTTCTGTTACACGTCATTCAGTCTGCAGTTATAGATATCGTATTATCATAAGAATCTTGAATAATATATAGATGAATATTGTCCAAAATCCATTTAGGGACAGGGTGCTTATGGACTTCCCTAAAGACCGTAAATGCAATTTGATTTACTTAATACTTACCTACTAATAGCAATCATCATTCATCTAGTGACCTTTTCTCGATTGATTACTTAGAACAATGATCAGAGACGTATTTAGGAATTTTATGTCCCAGGTAAGAAAAAAACGCCCCTTCCAACCAAAACTTCTTTAGTAATAGGTGTATTTGTAAAAAAAAAAACATGATAATTTATTAGTTTCTGAGTGATATTAATCTTTTTTCACCTAAATGACCTAGGTCATATCAAAATGCTCTCCAAAATTGAGTGCCCACAAAAAATTTAAAACTAGAGGCTTAAGTCCTTCTAAATACATTACTGACGATGATATTAAAAATTCATAGTAGGTATTGTCGGAGTATGATACATATTATAAACAACCGTAATTGCGATTATTTCAAGCTCCATTATACGTTTTCATTACAATTTTTTAGATAACTATTGTCTATTAAAAAAAATGTTAAGCAAAACTCTTGAAACAGTCGAAAAGTATCATTGACATATCACATATTTGAATCTTTATTTAATTGGAAATCTATAAATAGTAGTTGGATATCAAACATTTGAAAAGCTACTCTTCTAAGTACTAAGAAAAAAAAGTGTAGAAGCCAAAGATGCAGAAAAAGTCAACAAATCTGAACTATAAAATTACAATCGTTTGGCTCAGAATAATATATTAATATAAATGTTCGTAGTCCGCAGTCAGTACAGTAACACTTTAGGTATCATAAGAATTTTCAGTATCGGCCGTCGGGAATACCTCCCGTAATATATTATGTATTCCAAGATGTATAATACTTTCATTTGTTGTATAATAATATTTGAAGATCGATATTTGTTATTTACTAACACCTTTACTCGAACAGATATATGAATTTTATAAAATTTATTTCTCAACATCGGTGAATCGTCATGAAATTACCATGCAAATAATTGAATGACTTGTAATTTTATTTTTAAATCACGGATACACACAGACTCGTAACTTATTTCCTGTTCCATTATAATATGGTACACCGCTAGTTGTTCAGCAGTAATTCGAGTAGGAACTACAATAAGTCGTACCAAGGTCCAATTTACATGAAACTAACCATGTGTCCAAGTTAGCTCTATGCATTGTTCGGGTAATAATTCCGAAATCGAATACAAGAGTTATATATTAAAAATAGGTTATGTGGAAATGTTTAAGGTAAAAAAGTAAAAAAATAAATAAAACAACATATAGAACAATAAAAAATAATATTTTATTAAATAAGGATTTTTTTACAAATCAAAATGTAAAATACATTTTTCTCTTCCGGCACTTATACAATAAAATAGACTTAAATAGAATTAATTTTGTTTTGCGTACAGACAGAAAAATATAAATAAATAAACAAGGTAAATCATAAAGATAATTTAACATTTTTTTGTAATACAGCATAATTTTGCAAGACATTTTTAAGTACAAGTTTTTTGAAGTTCCAAAACAATTAGGTATATTAATACTGTGTACAATAATTAGTCTATCAATCAGTCTAATTCAATGATTTGTTTTATTGAAAAAAAAACCGGTGATAAAATTTATTTTGGTATCAGACATTGACATGGCAGGAAAATAACTTAATAAAATAAAAAGACTAGTTTCTTCTTTCATCAAAATATATAGTTAAACGTAACAAATATTTTTGACTATTGTATTTCAAAGGACAAGTTATTATCACATTCAGTATTGTAAATTGTAACTTATGGTTTCTAGACAAGTAAAGTTGTTATGGTTGTTTGGGCGCCACCAAAAATAAATTAATAAAATTTAGGTATGAGTTAATGATGTAGTTTGCTATGAACAATTTAAATCAAATTTATGATATCCACACATTTTCAAATAAAAAAATGAATGGTAACATAGTTTCTAATTACAAGAGAATGAATTTAAACTTTATTAAATTAATACCATTGTTAAAATTAACATGATTCAAGAAATAATTGGTTTTAGATGAATAATTGCATTACACGAGAGTTGTAAGTTAATTAAAATTATTATAACGGTTTTTTCACTTTTTTTTTAAAATTTAAAGTGAATAATTCAGAATTAGTGATGAGGCGCCCAATGTAATAATAGTATTTTTTTAAGCCAACTCCAAAACAATAACAGTTTTTATTTTCATGTTTTAGTAAACCCTATTTACCTAGATAAATAAAGATAAAAGCTGAATATCTTAAAAAAATAGTAACAAACGTATCACAGATTATACATGGTTGATTAATTTTTACCTATTATAAACAAAACAGAGTATCAGACTTAACTTACCAACCCATTAATATAATTTTTTCTTTATGATACAACGTAACAGCCTAATGAACATCTAACAAATTTAAGTACAGTCTATCATTGAGTATCCAGGAAGGACATATTTTGCCCCTTACAAACAAAACTACATTAAAATTATTTGCAAAAGAATACATTTTGTGATATGGTATTTTGAATTTTATTTGGTCAATCAGACTTATGGAGTGCGAGTTATAAATTATTGCAGCCAAAATATTCTATATAAATACTTTTCAATACATCTTAAAAATATTTAATTTTTGATATTTTATAAAAAAAAGCTTTTGAATGAAATTTTACCCCCAAATTACATAGATATTGATATAATATTATATACATTAATTTATACACTAAAGTAGGCGGGTTGGTAAGAAAGAACAATAAGAGCCTAACACAAGTAATTTATTTTAAATCTTGCCTAGAATCCTGTTGGATTTAAATAATATTGATTTTATATTTGACAATATCAGAGTATCATAAATTTAAAAAACCCTCATTTTTTGATCACTGTTAATGCATCAAGACATTTTCAACAATAGTATAATACATTAAACATTAAGGTTATTAGACCTTGTCCCCTATTGATTGATAGGCTTAAGTTATAATTATTCGGGCATCTTCTTTATTTTTCAAATAGTATAGTATTCATAAAGAACTAAAAAAATAATATTAAAAATAAACCATAATGCTGAGATAAGCCATAAGCTGTCAATATTAATATTTACATAATATAAAATGTAACTAATATTTTTTTTATATAATATAGGCTAGGTATCAACTTAAAATAGGCTATTATTTATACATTTTTTAGAATACTTTCTATTATTAACCAAACACACGACGCATCCATTTGAAAAAAAAAGTCAGCATTTTAATAGAGATGCGACTCATGTAATAAATAATTTATTATTCTAAACAAAGTGCCGGCACTTACCCTTGCACACAAGAGCACACTATAATTTGATGCAGGTTTTCTTGACTTTTTACGGTTTATTTCGTCATAGTGCAATATTGGTGCCCAGTGGACAGGACGTGACCATATTGGATACTGGCCGGCTTTTTGCTGATCTAGTCAGATTTGGTACTGACCGTTGATGGTCGTCACCTTTGGCCATATCTCAGGATCTTCTCCTCGCAATATCCTTGCTGGATACGGTTGATGTGCTATCTATAAAACACACATAAATTCTATTGTTAGAATAAAGTCTTTAGAAGTTATTCAAATTGCTTATGTTAAAATATATTGTATAAACTAGAGGAATCTATGAATAAGACCAGACTCAGTTGGTGGTAAATAATACAACCATAGAGTAGATTATATTATTTTAGATTTAATATTAACATCAATAAGACTTATAAATGGTTGCAATATTAATGATTTTTTTTTTTTACTTTCAGAAGCTTTACAAGTAACACTAGTGCATACCAACAACAACAACAACAATGTGTTTATATTAATTTTACAAAGAAGAAGGTTAAATTGTCATCATACATAGGTGAATAGCATGCATGAGAATACAACGAAATTCAGGTCATAAAAAATACAATGAACATTGGGCCATTAGTGTTGAACATAGGGTTTATCGGTGACACAGCAAACAGACCATGTAAAAGTTTAATCGTCACAAGCTAATTACTAATAATGCATTTACCCCAAAGGGAAATATGCTCAGAATAGCAAACAAGACAGATAAACACCTATATATCGACAATTGTCTTAATGAAACACGACAAAGCCTGATGGACGCACCGGGTTTGAAACAAGCAAACTCGACATTCCTCTCAAGCCGTTCCTCCGGAGATGGGTCACGCAGGGCGTATAGGGGTTGGGATTTTTTTTAATCTAGATGCTGACACTCACTGTCTTTGGACTTGGACGTTAGCGACCGTCTGAGCTTGTCAACGAGCTTCGAGTGGAACATGTTCAGCGACGACGTGGACGACACCTTGGGCGGCGACGAGGACGACGACGAAGACTTGGCGGGGCTCTGCAGGCTGGACTGCGAGTTCCGGGACGAGTTTCTGGACGCCACCCCGTGGTGGTGCTGCTGACTGCCGTGGTGAAAAGCTGTCTGCCTGGACACGCCACCGAGCGACCGGTGCGCCGGCGAGCCGACCATAAAGTCGCTGCCGGGCGACGTGGACAGCGACGGACCGTCGGCCGACCGGGAACCGCTGTGCAACCGCCTGGTGCCACCGCATGACGAAGCTGACGAGCCGGACGTCTTGTCGTTGGAGCACTCGGAAACGCGTCTGTTCCGGTTCGATTTGTAAATATTGTAATCGTTTTTCACAACAGGCATCATGAAAGCCATAATTTTTATATTGTCCAAGTGTCAGGAAAAAGAAAAAAATAATAACAAAAAATAAATATGGAATCGACAAAGAGTTTTATTCTTCGAAGCGAACGATTTTCTAACAAGTTCGACAGATTTCCGTCCAACAATCGTAACACGATTTTTCTTTTATTCCGTTTGTTAATACTTTTTTATTTCACTTTCCGTATGCGTATTGTTATTCCAATACGATTTGAATCATTAATAATTATTACGAGTCGTTATGCGTATTGGACCGATAAAATTATTTAAATTATTATCATCAACTCACACTAAAAGATTGTTACCGGTATGCACATCAGTCGGCAACTGGCGGGAATTTATAAATTCGATTTCGGATAAGGCCGTATATTATGTTTATATACGCGCGCGTTTATATCTAGAGAAAAAAAAAAACAAAACGTTTCAGTAACGATACTGATTTCGTTTCTCTATTTTACTCCACTGGACGAATCGAACGTTAAGAACGGTGCGCGAGTCGTGACTATGTGCAACGCAATGCAACGGAATGAGAATCACTTTGGCCGTGTGACCTTTCCGCCGTGCGTGCGGGAGTTACCACCTCCACCGCAGTCGCCGACGCCGCACCATCAGCACCGCACCGCACCACACCAGCCACACCGCCGCACCGCTGAACCCGCCATACCATAAACCCGGCCCTCTTCACCGCCACACCGCGGCTGGGTTCGTTTCACCGCCGCGCCATCTCCCACCGATCGGACAACGTTACGAAACTCGTCCCGCCGCCGCCGCCGTCGGTGGCCTCGGGGACGCGTCGGTTACACCGGTCGGTCGGCGTCCTAAAACCTGATCGGTTATGGTGGGCGGGCGAGGGGCATTAGGCATTCGTCGTCTGGATGTTATTGATCCGAACCGTCCCCGCGGCACTCTTCTCGCCGCTGCACCAACCGCCGACTCTGGCGTACGTGCGTGCGTGCACGTGTGGCAACCGCTTATACCGCACGTCCCCACACCGTCGTCGCAAACCAACGGTTTTCTCTACCCTCCTCCGCCATTTCGGGACGGCGGCAACGTTTTTATGACGAGACGACGGGTCTCGCCCTCCCGTTCAACCGCACCGCCGTCGTACCGTGGGGGAATATTGTCGGCTGCATTGCAGTCCCGGTGCTGGCAGATGGCGCGACACGTACGCGCGCGCCGATCACCACGGCGAACCGAATTCCAGTGGTTCCCAAACTCCAGAACGTTAACCGTCGCCATCGTCATGTCCGACGACGGCGTTGGCTGTACGTCGAATATTCTACAATATTCCACTCGTACAAGTACAATATTATTATTATTTTATATTATTATCATCGTCGCTGTCGTCGCCGTTGTAATGTAATTAAATATGTCTGCATATTATTATTATTTTATTATTATTCGTTTTTCGTTTACTTGTCCGTGACTCGCAGCATACTCATCATTATGGTGGTTTTTATCGGAGACTCAGAGCATGTCGTCATCGTCGTCGTGCACGTCCGACGAACGATGCGGAAATCATTGGATTTTTGCCTATCGTTTCCATCGAGTACTGTGCTCGAAAAAACGTTATTGTTACTAGCGTGTAGGAGCACGAGACGCCGTCGTGAAAAATAACCGTCCGGTCGCCATTTCCGGAGCAAAATCGGAAAGAGTGACACGTCACGGTGTATTCTGCCGTTGACCCCGCTCGTAGCTATATAATATTATTTTAATAGTACGTATTACGTTTGAATAATATTGTATAGGTATCGTGGCCGTGTCGTTTCTCGGCAAAACGGTCTCTCGCTCGTCGTACGTATTATATCACGACGCGAGATTCTTAGTATTATTATTCTTAAATATAACGTTGTTCATACTCAAACTTAATAGTAATAATAATTTTAGTAATGTTACGATATTCATGACAGGATACCTAACGTTCCTGCACGAATTTTTGAGAAAACAATTAAAATCGTACGCGACTCTAGGACAGTCTCAGTAGTACGTGTCTTGACCGCATTTATTTACAATTATATTATACCTACGACGTGGATATAAAATACATAAAAATAATTATTTTATTATTGTTAATATTTTTGTCGTCCATGTTTTCACGGATCTATTACTTTCGTGTTCGATTCTTCGATATTGCACGACGACCAAACGAGAATTAGGTCGTCGTCGAGAACGAATATAATATATTTTTCTCGATCCGCTCCGTTCGGGCGGACCGCCTTTTTACTGTCTACGTGTCAATCTAACGAATTTCCGATTTCATCCGCCTCGCCAACGTTCCACATAACACTTTTATATCATTATTTCTATGAAAACTATTCTTACGGTGTTGATAGTTGATACGTATTATATTATTATTATTGTTACTATCGTAACGATCATACACAAAGCCAAACTCAGATCCATAAACCCGTAAACACGGGGGGAAAGTTTAATAATTATTATATAAAAGTAAAAGTATCCGATAATAATGTCCACCGACTAATGAATGTGCTCACGCACAGCATTATGACGGTATAGTAAGGACTTCAAGAATATATCCTCTAAATTTGCGATACGAATGATGAGAGCAGGTGCACATTTTCGTTGCTTTCTGTAAATAAAATGTATTTATGAGCGATATGAATGATTATTAAACAAAATATTATGGTAGCAATGGCGAAGAAATATGCCCGCCGGTATTTGTAATATTATATTAAACATCCATAATCTATATGAAACCCAACATATATTTTAGCACTTATATTATTACTTGGCCTTTTTTCATTTTTTTTTTAAATGTTTTTTTTCTGGATAAAATATAAATACCGATAAATATCTGTAATATTCTTTGAATAGGGTCTGCGGTGGTGTCGTGGTGACGCAACACACGACTACTGCTTCGGTCATACTCATATTATAATGTGTATAATAAATAATAATACAGTTCAAATTATTATGTGACTAATAATTGTTAATATCGCTATAAAATTATTAAGTAAATAACACGCAGACCATGAGTTATATCTCCGGACCCCGGGGATATTGCTTTATAAAATTACAAATATAAACATATTGAAATACCCATACAACTATAAAGGTGTACGGTGCTACGGTGAAATGTGTGTTTGCGAATGACATAAATAATTGATGTCTGGGAAAGTGGGAAATAAAATATTACGATGTGCATGAATAGAACTCTGGGAAATAAAAAAAAAATACTATGTGCTCAATTTGGGTCACCATGGATTCAATTAAAAGTGACGAAACGATATAGTATACTACGCACTTATATACCTACGTATTGTACTTGTGCTTTAGTCAGCCAATAATTTGTTCCATTTACATAACATAATAATTTATACTATAAAATACCAATAAGTATTATTATTATTAATATTATTACCGTAATATCAAAAACCGAGATTTCGATTTGCCGCATTCCCATTCTTATTAATAAAACATATTATCTAACGCCATCGGTATCGTCCAGGATTCTGGCCACCGAACTCATATACGAGTAATTAAGTGAAAAAAAACTGACAAGTGAAATTGTAAGATTAAAAAAGTGCCCACGTGTCCCTACTCGGCATCGTCGGGCGGGGCGGAGCCGGTTTACATGCGAAAGTACCGATTTTTGCATATTTTTACATTAATCGTTTTGGCAGAATTTTCGGTCGTGTACGGAAAAAACAACATACTTGACGGGAAGTGACGAGCTACCATGGGCGAGTGACGAATAACTCTGTGGCGGATATATACATTATACAGCGTATACACAGTTCACACAGTGATAATGTTAATATACAGGGTGTAACAGAAAGACCTGACCAAAAAAAAAAAAAAAAATGCCAATTCATCGTATGACAATTTTTTTTTAAATATTATATAATGAATAAATAATTTAAGAAATATATTCATGTCAGCAAATTTTCAAATTCTAAAAAATAAACTACTTGATTTAGATAAATCTTTTTACCATCAAATTTTTTTTTATAACCAGATTCATAAATAGGCTATTTTGAATTTATCCAACATTTTTTTAATTAAATTAATTTTTTTTATTTTCAGTACTAAAAAATAAAACATAAAAAATGTATTATACAAGTAATGCTAGGTTCACTTAATGAACCAAAAAAGAAAAGAAAAATATTAATGTGAAAAAAAGTTAGTCCAAATGTCAGTTCTATCAGTTACACCTTGTATATATATATATATTTTAATATAATAATATGCATGGAACGGCGGGCGGCAATGTGACGCCTGCGCGTGCAGTTTGTACTAAAATAACTGAAACCTATATAATTCGTGGGATTCTGCGGAAGAGAGATAGACGACCAGAAGACACGAGCCACACATAGACTAGGATCTGGCAATAAAACTAACGGATTATTAACGAAAATCTGAGTGAGATAGATATATAGGAGAACAAGGCTACTATAAAATATTATCTACTTCAAAGAGTTAATAATTTATTCATTTCAACACGTTTCACCGATTACTACTAGAACCTTCGTATCATCCAATAATTATTATAGGCATACGAAATATATAATATTGTTATTATAAACGCATATTCTCGTGCATTTCTTGATCCAAAATAAGTCCAGCAGTACGGCCCCGTTCCTGCTCTCACATTCAAGTTTTAATTCGTGATCTTAAGAGGACGTGATACCCGCATGTGTTATCTCCGTCTTATAAGTGCGTAACATAGCAAAAACTGTTTAACGCGGGATAAAACCACTCAGTTCGTAATCCTAGTAGAAACACCAAAAGTTAACACAATATAGAAGATAATATTTTCTGTATCGTAGTGTTTTTATTTATTTGATATAATTAATAAGAAAAAAGACATTTTTTTAAAAAATAATTGGCCTTATTTGAAAAATTGCAATCTATACAGTATGTACAATAAGTAATATTAATAATTTACGGACAGTTGACAATGTATATGCATGTGAATAGAAAATCACACATTTAAGACACCTCTTAATATTATCAAGTTATTAATTTTATTATTCTTAAGTTTTTAAATCGCGACACCGATTCCTTTGAGGAGTCTTGTAGTGTTTCCAAGAAGTATTAGAGAAGCTAAATCGTTTGTTTGTTGGTTGGGAATATCTTGTAACTTGGCGTCGAAGTATTTGTTATATATAGGAATAGTTTCATTGATTGAGGTCGAAATTTAAGGTCTCGTTTGAGACGAATCGGGGTGCACCAGTGGTTATCTGCTGACAAATTTTTTGGAATGTTTGTATGGTCCTTTTATTTGAGGTCTTAGTTGAACCCCAGTTACGATACCAATTATACCAGATGTCCATATTGGTTGAAGCAGATAAATATAATATGTATAAAATTATTTTGATGGGTATGGTTAGGTTATAACGAAGTAGTGGCCTTAATAGATGGAGTCTGGAATTTAGTTTTTTACGCTTATCTTTAAGATGACAAGACCAGGTTAAGCGCCTGTCGAATGTAAGATCAAGTTATTAAACTTCATTCGAGTGGGGTACGATGATACTGTTGACTGATACGGCTGGGCAGTTATGAGGTATGAGAGAAAAAGTGACAAAGGAAGAGTTGGATTCAAAAAAAGTTATAATACTTTTAAATATATGATATTTTTAAGTTTTCCAAACATCAATAATTTTTGATATCTTGGTGTTATCGAAAAAATAAAAATGCTGCGACATAGTTAAAATTCTTCTTTTTTCATGATGAAAGTTTGGTTTCTTAGTTACAAATCTATAACTATAGTCTTCTCGGTTCTTTCTCGCGCGAAATAGTTTTTGCTATGTTACTCACTTGGGACGGACGGATACACATGCGGGTATTACGTTCTCTCAACATAAGAAAGTCATATTTTAGAATGCCGAGTTTTAGAATATAAGTTTTATAAACACTATGTTTTAGAAAATAAAACTTTTAGAATTTCAATTTTTAGAAAAAAATTTTTTTTCTGTTTACTCGTATATAAAGTGTTTTCTAATAATTCTTTCATAATAAAAATAAATATAATAATTGTTAATACTTATTAGCAATAGCTCTCATAAATTTTTCTAAATTAGAATTAGAATCATTAATTATTCCGTATTCGTTTACATATTTGCAATAAGTTTTGTTCCGTGTTTCATTGTACTTTTTTCTCTTGAATAGTTGTTAATATCAATAAAATAAAAATTTGATAACGATTATTGAGTAACAAAGCATTATGTTTATAAATATTTTGCATTTTGATATTTCCCGTCTTTCCGATCAAACATTAACTATATAACTACAAATTTGGAAAAGTATCATAATTTCTACATTCTGTATCGTAAATTCTGTTAAAAAATAAGACAGCATTTTATTTAAAAACTGTATATTTTATTTATTTTATTTTATTTTATAAAAGTTTCTTATTCTAAAATATAGATTTTCTAAATCTTGTCATTCTAAAACTTGATTTTCGAAAACATGCACCCAAATCCTTATAATATTATACCGTTGTCATGGTGTATCATGTATTTATGTGTATTTGTATGAATGTATGATGCTTCTCGTAGGTATTCGATTGCTATACAGTTATACATGTGTGATGATCACATTTTATTATTTTAGTTTTTCCTTTTGACGTTACAACTCACAAAGTCGATGATATCGAGTAGATATTCCTCTCACTTTATTTGTATATATCGTGTTGAAACTTGAATTGCACACATTGGTTGTATTCTTAAACTTAAGGCCTGGCCATATTGTATACAATATATTGCTGCACGCCTGTTAAGTATTCAAGTATGAGCCATGAGGTCGTGAATTACATATAATAAATATATATTATATATATATTCACTATGTCTATGTGGCAGTGGTAGCACAAAATTTAGTTTATTGTTTCGTATAATATTATATATTATTAATTTCATACTCCGTACACATGTGAATTGTAAATGTGTAATCGTTGACAGGTTGACGTCTACTCGTACAAAATGTACATAATATTAAAATAGTAAATAATACTATAGTTGGTTATCTATACTAAAACCAATTTACATAAACTATAAAGACACGTAGACGTGAAGATGCAATGAAAATATTCCGTTTGCAACATTCAAAAAATTGCTTTGTTCATTTTTTCAATACGAGTTGTGTGCCAAAGCGTAGTACCTAGTGCGTTTTTATTACTGGATTAGTTAATGATGGGATAATATAGTGAATTAAAAAGTTTTGTGAATCATAGAAACTATTTATATTTTATTTAGTCTTTTATTGCTTACTAATAATTGATTACAGAATCTGTGACACAGATTGAAATAACATGATATGACAATGACATTGCTATGTTATTACGCACTTAATACCTATATTCATTTTTGGTCTTCCGTGTGTTTTGTCATTTAAAATAAGCAAATATTACATTTTAAAAGTACACCTCTTATTAGGTACTCTTGAAAATACTGTTATGAATAATTCAAGTGCATGATACATTCGATGATATAATCAATCAGTAACCTCTAGAAATAATCTTAAGTTTGTTGTTACATATTCAAATTTAATATTTACCTATAGGTACTTATTTACAACAAAAGTTAATTTTTATTATAAATATAATTATTCATTGTGGATAAAAATATGCAACGTTATTTAAAATAGCATGTTATGAATTAAAATCATTATCGGAATATGCATTAATAATTAACACTTTTTTTAAATTTTATGTCCGCGAGATAACAAATAATCATTATCTCATTTTATAAATTAAAAATCATTTTCATTAAATAAATAATGAAGTAATACTTAACGATTAAGTTTATACACAGAAAAATGACTGATAATAGTATTATAATAATTTATAAAATATATTCATATAAATATATAATCTGACAATATTAAATTTAATGTGCCTATTGCCTAAGCTATTTATAATACTTACTGCAAATACTATGAACTAAAGAGTAAAGAACGTAAGCTTATATAGTTGGAAGTATACTGTTAAAACTTTAAAATAATAGAACTATGGAACATATTTATTTTTTTTTACTACAATATGTTACAAGACATATTCTTGGTTATTAATATTAATCCATACACATTTATATGGTTTGTGTTTGTTTATAGTAAGTACTGTATCCCAAATTATATTTTTTTTACATTTTTGTAATACAATTTCTAAGGGCTATTATTACTTTGTATAAACATCTGACAACTGAAAATCTACTGGTTCAAATTAACAACTAAATAATGTACTGTAAAACAAAGCCACAAAGGGGTTCTTATTAAAAAAAAAAATGATGTTTGTATTGCCACTTGACAGTCCATTCAAAAATTTTAAAACAACGTCTTTATTTAGTATGTATTTAAAAATTTTAAAAATCAGATTCCGAGTATATTGATTATTAAAAAAAAAAATTGAAGTTAGCTTGCTTGGTGAGCTAGCCATTCTGTATAAATATGATACACGGACTTATGGACTATGGTATACCTATTTATAGCCAGTATATATATGTATTAATATATTTATTTTTTGTTTGTTTTAATTTTAAATTTAATTGTTATTTAAATAATAATTATAAACTTAAAACGTTGTATAATTAAATTTTAATATAGTTTAATTATTGAACGTCTAAGATAATGTGTATGTGCTAACTTAACCTCATCCCTCTTTGTAAATTAATTTTTATAATATATTATTATTGATGTTGATGTACCCATGAAACTCTTATGAACAGTTTTTTATTTTCTAAGCTTTTGTTATTTAATTAAGGATTTTTTTATTTATCCATAGTAAGTTTAATAAATTTTAATAATTCGAGAACAATACACAGTTCTCATTTGAAAAATAATAACCAGCTGTCCTGCTACCATAGAACATTCCTTAAATGGTTTGAAATTTCAAGTGTTGAAAATAAAGCCTTTAAGCGTATTTAAAAAATCCAAAAATCAGAATTTGAATGAATGCTCTAGGTATTAAAACAATTATTTGAGTACCTAATTGATGAGTCATCTTGTATTATCTTGGTTTATTATAATAATTTAAAAGCAATACTTCACAGTTCATTAAATTTTACCTATATTAATTATTATTACTGTTTAATTTATTCAATATATCATGTAATAGGTATGCATTTATGATATTATATTCTTATAAATAATTATGGTAATTTAAATTTAATATTTACTATTTATAATTGTATAATCATTAAACAGGCAGCAATACAGCATAATATAAATTATGTAAAAAAATGTGAATTAATATTGTATATGATTTGTGTAACTTCGGATACCTAATGGACCTTAATATCAATTTAAATTTTAAATTTAGATTAATATAGGTATTATTTAAATATTTAAAAATGTTAACTGGTTTCAATTTTTTTCAGCAATTTGCTAATTGCTATATCGAAAACCAATTTATTCATTAATCATATTTGCACGATTGTGCCTAAAGTGTACATAAAAGTCATAAACCATATTAGTGTGTGCATTGTGTACAATTATGATATAACATATACGATATACGAGTAGGTACCTAATCATAAGCATTAAGCACGTGTTTCCTTATATTTTCTAACGTCTTACATATATATACATAAATAATTCATACATTATCACAGGTGTGAAGGTACTGCTATCGTCCTTCATATTTTAAAATGTCTATTGCTTACTAACTGTAAGCAATGTTGTAAGGTATTAGCGACTTCTAATACTTTTATTTTTATATATAGTACTTGATATATATTTTTTACTATTATTAAATACTGAGCACTATTTTATTCAATACTTTTTTTTATTCTTTTGATATTAAAATTGATTTATGATATTGTAATTATAGTTAAATACATTTACAGTTCTGCTGAGCATTTAATGTTTAAACATAAGCGATTATAATATTATATTATATTTACAAAGGTATACTGTGTTTATTTATTCCTGCATTTATAGACAATATAGACTATAATAACGATTTATATTTTAGTACCTACACCTTTTGAGTAATACTCACATACTTAAACTTAACTATAAGTATTATTTTAGTATTTGTATAATTACTTAAATCACTGATTATAAATCCCCTAATTTGAAATAGTGTGAGTCAATCATCAGAATAAATAAAGTTTGTACTTACTGTTTATAGACAACAGCTTCAGAGATTTTGTGATATTCAATCCAATCTATACGGTTATAAAATTATAAAATGCTTGTTGTACCTTTTATTAACCATAACAATAAGTAAGGCTAGGATGCTTATGGAATTTCTTTCTACTTATCTAATTTAATGCTAACCTAGGTACAAATTTAATTCATCTTCTACTGAATCAAATAATACTATTTTTACATTGAATATTTTTGTATAATTAATGGTTTTGTATTTTAATTGCATATTTTGGGATTTTAAAAATAAAAATGCATATTTCAGTAAATTTTTTAAAAAACAAATTAAAATAACAAACTATACAATTAATTCCACAATTTGTATACCTATATATGTATATATAAGTTTTATAGGTGGTAACTACAATCTACCACGCATTGATGACTGATGTAAAATATAAATTTTTATCATCGTGTTGGTTCGCCGTTCGGTACTACGATGCTTTTACCTAACGTATATACCTAGCAATAATATAACTTTGTGTACGGAAACGACTGAACAATATTAGTGTGACTTGAATTGCCGTGTCGTGTCGATCGAAACGTGTATATTATATGTAAATTTAAAAAATGCATTTAAAATTGTATTAAATAATAAAATATTTATGTTTTATGAATTATAATAATTTTTTGTGCGTATTTTTGTGTTTTTATTGGTTAAAAATGCATATTTTATCATTTTTTAGAGCATATTTCGTAATTTTTTAGTGCAAATTACAATAGTTGTAAGTGCATACATATCCGAGCCCTAATAATAAATATTATATTATATTATATCATTTATATTAAATATAATATCTTTAGGTCACATCACGTATAATATATAACATCCCAGAAATCAATTTTTCATCAGGCAGCATATTTTTGATTGAGTCATTGGTTGAGGAGTAGTGTGGCTAGGTTAGTAATTATAAATCTGTAGTAGTATGGTAGCATGGTCTGTGTACGTGAACATAATAATTAATTATTTAGTATCATTCTATTATATTTATAATTTAGTAATTTACATAAATTATCAAAATATAAATAAATAAAACAATAGGTAATCAATTGCAAATATAAATGAACAATTTTATCCGATTTACTATAATACTATAGATTAGTAGAACTTATAGTTTAATCAAACACTAAGTCTATTGTAGTATCAAAGGCGTGGTTATTCAAAAACGAGGAACCACTTTTTCTGTATATATTTCTTAATTTAACTCCTGTTGGTTCATATACATAAGACAAACAGTCACTTCCCGTTATAATTTTTTGTTTTTAACTGTTACTTGTATATTATTATGCCAATTGACGTCCAGTTTGTCATCAATTTCCATAAATCTAAATCGATGCCGTGCATGAAAGATGTTTTTTACAATGTTGATGCAGCTTGAAAATTATAAATCACACTATGGTTGTGGAACTAACTATAATTCAATTCTACTTATTCAACAATACTCGAAGGATCGTAATAAATGTATTCGTGTTATAGAGACAAGGTTATACAACTATTTAATATATAATGAGCTTAAAACATTTCATATGAACAAGAATGAGTTTATATGTCTAAAAAATTGTTATTAAAATATTATTACTCTAAAAAACAGCGAAGAGTAGGTAAATACAGTATACAGAGACTGCAGGCTGTTTGAATTCCTGTTCACCTATAGTTTTCTACACTACGGCCACAGTCCACAGGATAATGGTTCAATAAATTACAAAAAATTGATAAATCATTTAATTTAATTGATGATTGACTAATGTTTAAGATTCAGATGTAAGTAAGTTCATATAAATATTTAGGTACCAAGGTACTTAATGCATTTTATGTATAAATAGTGAGTGTTCCAGTGAGCAGTAATATAGTAACTGTATCTAGTATAATAACTATAATATAAATAAAGACTTCAATATTTTCAATACTTACGTAATACGTCGAACCTACATATTGATTATGGTAATGTATGTAAATAATATTTTAATAATAACACTGCGTTTCTGTATAAAATCTCAAAATTGTATATATTATAAAAATAATTTTTAATTTTATATAATATACAATAATTAATTAGATAAATACTGAATAATTAGTAAGCATAAAGTAAATAAAAATAATAATTTCCGATGAAATTTCGTTTAATTTAGAATTTAAAACATAATCTATATGAAGACCCGATTAAAAATAAATATGTACTAGAATACCAAACAAATACTTACACTAAAATTATAACTTATAGTTACTAAATATCAATAATGTATTGCAATAATTTACAAACAATAAAAACTAATTATATGTTTATATTATATTTAAATATATGTGTATGACAATGAATCATTTAAACTAAATTTTAGGTACAGCACAGTCATATTAGGTAAATGGTAAATGTATTTAAATATCTAATATCTATAAGTATAACGATTTTAACGTGTACTAACATTTGATTAATTCAAAAACTATTTTTAATATATTAAAATTTGAATTTTGGACGAATAGTGTAGGTATGAGTAGTAAAGTTTATTTTATAGTTTTGATGAGTGGAATAATGGACTAACATTCTGATGTTTACTTGTGCTATTTCGATCCGTTTAAAACGGGAATTACCCGTTTCCGCCAAAATTTGAAATGACCGATTCCGCCATCGCCCGTTTTCGCCAATTTAAAAAAAGGTTCGATTCCCGTTTCCGCCAATTTACCTGTTATTCACTTTTTCATAATTAATATACACAACATTTTGTCATAGTTTTAATAAATATAATAATAAAGTAAAAATCACTTATTCATAATTAATAATATACACAATATTTTGTCATAGTTTTAATAAATATAATAATAATACATAAATACATATAATATTTTGATATTTTGTCAAACTTAAAAATAAACTAATATCGCGTTATTCGTATGTAAAGAGTGTTGCATTTAATTATATTAAATAAATTAACAAAATATTATGACTTTTTAATTATTTCAATTACTGTATTTCTTAAAATTAGGTTTGACAAAATATCAAAATATTATATGTATGTTAATTATGAATAAGTGATTTTTACTTTATTATTATATTTATCAAAACTATGACAAAATATTATGTATTTATTATTTGATTTATTAGTTATTTATATATTTTTCAAAGTTTAATGTTATCAATTATCATATTATAAACGATGTACCTACAATCATTTCTAGTTAAAACTTAAATACACCTTAAAATAATAGGAATAATACTCCAATGAATACGGAATATATTATAATAATTTTATCGGGGATCGTTCGTTTGTATCTAACATTGCCTTGTACTGTATCATATGAACGTAGTTTCAGTCAACTCAAATTAATTAAAACATATTTTTACCAAAAATATGGAATATATTACAATAATTTTACCATAGCAGGTAAATTGGCGGAAACGGGAATCGAACCTTTTTTAAATTGGCGGAAACGGGCGATGGCGGAATCGGTCATTTCAAATTTTGGCGGAAACGGTACATGCCCTTTAAAACGTCCTCTCAATAAGGGTTGTTCTAAGAAATACTTTAAATAAAATACAATTAATTATAATAATAATTATATGACTTTGAATAATTTCTAATAAGAATTATAATATTATGTCGCATTAATTAATTATTGCTTTATTAACAACGACCCAGAGCTCGACACTTAAAAAGTTTTAGTTCTATAAATCAACTAAATATTTGATATCATAATATGCAAAAAGATATAAATTAGTAAATACTGCTTTAAATCTATTAATGACTGATTTTTGAGGTTAACATACATATTATAGATTTCAAAATATCATCTTGAAGCATGTTTACTAATTTAACTGCTATTTAACCGTTATTATGAAAAAAATAGTGGCATCAATGAAACTAAACTTGTCCAATTTAGCAAAATAACAGCAAAATAGTTACAAAACTAGCAAGAACGTATAAAAATTGAATTACAATGAAATAACTAAAATTGGTAATGCAAAAATCGTTGTCATTCTTTAAACGCTTAGATTTCAAAAAAAAAAATGTTACTTTTATATCTATGAAAAAAAAACCGAGGAAATGTATTTTTGGTTAAACTTTTAAGTATCTATAAACCTATTATAGGCTATAGTTATTTATTTGGAATTTAACGAAAAACAAAAAATTGTTTTTATACAAAAAAAAAATGTTATTAAGCAATGAATTTTTAATTTTTATATCTTATACCTACATATATGTTTAGCTTCTACATAGATAAAAATATGTCTATTGAAAACAATCATATTTTTCAGTCATCTCATAAAAATACACCACTGATTTATTTATAATACAAATACCTACTAAAATACTAGATACACCAAAGAATAGAGACGGTTTAAATTATGTGTCTTAGCTTTGAAGGTTTATCTTTGTCCAAATAATGTATAAATAGAATAATGCGATTCATATATATAAGCAATAAGCATCCTTGACCTTCGTCCAACTAATTTGACCGTCACAAAACAAAAAAAAAAAAAATTTAAATTATATCGGTAGATTATTGAAATGTTGAATATTAATATGGCTTTTTTTGAACATTTTATATAATATTTATCTTTATTAATCCGTTTTGAGTTATTAAAATACAATATTAACTATTAAGTCTTATTTTTAGGATTCGGGATTGCATTTGCGTGTTTTTTTTAATGGTCATAGATTATTTTATTCAAAACATAAATTGGTCATATCTCATATAGTCATATGAAATGGTAAAATTAAATACAACAATTTATTTTTCATTTTTTTCCACATACTATTATATTTTAAGAAAAGTGTTATTTAAAAACTTGCCACCACATTATTAGTGCAACATTTTATCATTCAATTAGAAACTTAATAAATTCTAGATTCATAAATTATCAATTATTAAAATTATTGTTGACTTTTAATATTTTTGTATATATTTTGTTTTTTCAAATATATAAAAAATTTTCGCTACAATTTTGATAATTTGAATTACATAATTTTTTAGGGGAAGTGGTTAAAACAACTCTACAAGTGGGTAGGTACATACATTGACCTTGCGCGTCGTCCTTCTCTTCAGTATATACTATGTATATAGTACATTGTACAGTACTTAGAAAACCAACTTTGTATTAAATTTTCAAGTATTTTGATAGAGCCCAAACATTTTTATCGATACTTCAAAAAAAATTCTCATAAGAATCGAAAATTTCAGTTGTCTATAAATAATTCAAAATAAGTTTAAAATTTTTGAAAATTAAACTGTGTATAGATAACACTAACATAAACATTTGGTGAAAATTTCAAGTATTTACAGTGATTAGTTTTTGAATTACAACCATATAAAAAATCGATTTGGTCGAAAACTTGTTTTGCGTAAAAATGCCCGTTTTCCGTCATTTTTTGTTTTGTTTTGAAAACTGTTGGAAAATGTTTAATTTTGACCTCTATAATAATGCACCAAGGATATTCTTTTTTACATCAGAAACCACCCCCAAAGTTTGAAATTGAAGCATTATTTCGACTAGTTATGCTGTACACAGACATAAAAAATAAAAACATACATCATTATAAAATCAATACATTCATCATCATCACTCCGTCCAGAATCTAAAACAGTTTTGGCCTTTAAAACTTTTAATTTTGTTACGTCATTGAGTTTTAAACAATTTTCAAAGTTTATTAAAATTCATATTTATTTCTTGCTAATCAGTGTTTTATTATCATTAAAAGGTAGGTCATCAATAATAAATACATATATTTTATAATTTTTTAACATGAACATGTGACGCATACCACCACCATTAATCAAATAGATCTGTTACACAATGTATACTACTATGGTCACTACTATACAGTAAATATTTGTTCGAGTAATGGGTTTACGAGAAAATGTGTTATGCAAATTGCAAGTTATTACTTGTAACTTATAAGTTATAAGTGTTATAACCTTATAAGTATACCGCAAAATTAAAATTTAAAAGTACCAACGTTGACATGTATTTAAACATTTTAAATATTGGTTAAAAAAATAAAATTGTATATGTAGGTAACTGATTATTGGACAACCAGTCGTTGGTCGTTGTAGTGATCACACTGGCAGGTCACCCAGCGTAGTGGAACACTTTTTTTTAATTGATCATGAATTTTTTATTAAATGCCAATACTATTTTATTGGTTAACGATGATTGTGAATAGTGAGATTAAAACGTCATTTTTGGTAACAAAATTATAAGGAACGATTGAATTTTTATTTATTTTTCAACGTAATTTAATCGAACGATAATTTGAGCACAATAATCTGTTGATATTTATAATCAGATTAACTTAATAATGAAATGCCAGTATATAATAAAACGACAAAATACTTAAGATTCATAGTAAATATTTTTTTGGTTATGCTAGAAATAAGAATTCTAGTAATTAATTAAAACATTCAGATTATATTATCATACGTTATCTCACTATAATAAATATTATTTAAGCAATTCATTTGTCATTACATTTTTATTAGGTACATTTTTAAACATACGTATATATATTACATATTTTTATAAGCTTTAGTGGCACAGGGCGGGACTAGGTATATAAATGTATATTATACCTATAATCTATATATCTATTATCTATATATATATATAGCTTATTAGTTAAACTTAGTAGCACCATAGAACATTATTACTATTTTCGATTTAAGATATATGACTATAATTATGTTAATAATGTGAATCAGTACAAATTTTCTGAGTATTTATAAGCTCTTTCTTCTCTAGGTGGGAATATTGCAAAAATCAACTCAAAATACAATAGCATTAATGCATTATACGTTGAAGATAGTCGGTGCAGTGTTATAGTGGTAACTGGTAGTGATGATACATTGGAATTCGAAATAAAAAAATAATCATACATTTTCTAGTGCAAGTATTTAAAATTTAAATATAATATAATATGTATATACTATATACCTATTAAAATAAGTAAAATCTAATTAAATAATTATTGCATACAAATTTAAAAAACTAAATATTCTTATTTCAATGTGTGTTATATATAAATGATAAATAACAAAAACGTATGTTTCTTATTAAAAAAAAAATATATTGAATTTATCTTCTCACAATATTTTCATCATCTAGTCCTAGTGATCGTTTAAAAATTTTCTTATTAATCTCTGTGAAAAAAGAAAAATCCAATGATATTGTAATAACGCAAAAATAAAAATAAAATAAAAATAATAATAAAATATTTAAAATAACTAAAGATAATACAACTATTAAATATAACTACATTAGTATAACTATTAAATATAACTTTGCGCAGTCGACGTAATAAGATAAATAATGGTTTTTTATTGAACACTTAGATTAAAGAAAAACAACACTGTTAAATTTCGATTTAAAAAAGGAAACGGTCCAGCTGTCGCTCGCAATATCTGGTGTCGAAGAGTTTTTACTGGTGCTCTTGCACTCTTGAGGTTGTTTTAGTGTTGGATGGTGCTCATGCACTTAAGAGTGGTGCTCATGCACTGAAGACTAGTGCTCATGCACTGATGGGAGGAGGCGACTTGGTCAAGCCAGCCAAGGTCACAGGCGGCTACATCAAAGGCCTCTGCGTTTCTAAAGATTTACCATTATCCTTGGTAGCAGAGGTCCTCATTGGGCCATCCCTTGTCTCTAGCGGCACGCCGGCACACAAAATAGATAAAACGCGCGGCGACACATTGTCACAACTACGTCTGGGTTCCTACGTGACCAAACAATGCAGATCGTTCCTTCCATCAGTGATTAAATACATTTATTGGGGTTTAATGGTTATTTGCGTGCGACATCTTGACCGTTATTTATTTTATTGGATAACTAAGCAATATACAATTATAATATGTGAGCATATCATTACAATATCATAGTTATATACAGGGCCACACAAGGGGTTATGCTGTTGGACCTGCGGTAATATTGTCAGCGCCAGTCACACACGCCTTCCACCGGCACTGAATATAATATATTGTATATTATTTTAATAAGACGTATAACACGATGCAATCAATGATGGACGATGTCCATCTAATAATATATTATATATAGGTATTTATTTGTTAAAAAGTTAAAGTTCAGTTAAAAAGTTATTTTTTTTTAACATTTTAACTTAACTAGTCAGTTATTTTTGTTTTTAGGTATTTTAGTTTATGAAATAATCTGAAATATCATATTGAAAATATATAATAATTTGTTAATGCATGTTAGACCGTTAAATGAAAGTAAATGGTCTGGTTGTTTACAGAAAATAGTAGGCTGAAACCCTTCCAGTCCGACCCTTAGTTCTACTGTTCTACATATTAATTTGCATTTATAATATATACAATACATATTATATATTATATATTTGTAATAGATTATAATTATCAATTCAGACAATTTATGACTTTTTTCATAATATAAATACATAGCACATCGACTATATCGTACATAGGTATTAGACCTAATTCTTTTACGATATGATCTATACCCGTCTGTACGATCTGTTGGAGTTGAGTATTGAAATATTATCAAATCCCTTAATCCCGATAACCCACCGACTAGGATTTAATATACAAAGTAATTCACCAGGCATGTAATTTTTTCCATTAATAACAAATTCATTCAAATTCCGATTTTGAATTTTTAAATATACTCAAAAACTATATGATTTAAAATTGCTGAGATGTTTTGCAGTATCCTGTGGCGATAAAAACTTCTATTTTTCAAATATCTAATTAGGTTCTTAGTTATTAAAATGTTTGTACTAATGATGATAGTAGTCTTTAAATATATTGGACGTAATATTGTAACTATAATATTTATTAGGCCATTTTTTTTTTATGATTTATGTTAGCGGATTAATGACTAAAATATTCAAATCCCTAAAGCCCCCAACCACCATATATTATGAGCCCATTGCCATGAACCTTTTGCCTTGAAAACACAAAGTTAAATAACTCAAGAACTACTTGTAAAAATGTTGATTTAGGTACATCAAATTTTCAGATAAATTATCCACTGAAATATTTGACACCTGCTGTCTGCTGAAAGGACAATTGACACCGAATATACAATTTATAAACACTGAATATTCAGAGTATAATCTTATATTATAATAATATAGTTAAAAAGTTTATTCTAATAAAATTCAAAGATAAAATATCTTGTAAGTATTAAATAATATAAAAAAAAAAATTCTTCAATCACTTTTATCATAACAAGTTCAAAATCTATATAAAATGACTTCACCGATGAACATGTGTATTGAGAGCCATCAAAAGTTTTACATAAACTGTCTGTGTTTCTTTTTTTGGTAATTACTAATAACTCATAAACGACAGTTAAAGGTTTCAATCTATAAATTACGTGTAATATATTAAATTGATAAAATGCTTTAGGTCTAGGGTAAGACGAACATAATATGTTGCCGTACACGAACACGTGATCACTTTGTGATAATATTTTTAGGTAGTTTGGAGACAGTCGATTATCATAAAATAAACACTTTTGTTTACTGATTACTGAGTGATTAGGTTCTGATTCCTGCTGTCATCATCCACTTACTCTCTAACACGAATTTTTTGGAAGAAATAGTAGGATATGAATTGTTACGGATTCTTCTTAAATTTTTTTTTTACATTGTTTTCATTTAGCATCAAACAAGTAGCTTCGTCTGTTAGTTTGGTAACTTCTTTTGCGTACATTTTAGAAGGAATATCGAAATTTAGCAACTGTGTACAGATACTAAGTATAGGTGTAAATTGTCCGTGTTCTAAAAATATTGAGGGCAAAATGTCCGATATCGATACCGTCGGTTGTCAATTGTTCGAATCGAATAACTTCACAGCAGGATATTCCTTAATTATTACAAAAAAACTTTAGAATTCGAAAATATGGCCTTTAAGTATATTTAAAAATTCAAAAAATTAGATATTGAATAACTACAATATTGAAGCAGAAAAAAGGGGGGGGGGTGAGCATCCTTAGGGCCAGTTGTACCGTCTACGGTTAAACTTCAATTACACTTAATCAGCTGATAACAGATATTTAACCATGCAAATTTGGCCAATTAAACTCCGGTTAACTTTAATCAGAGACGGTACAACTGGCCCTTAGTGATTAGTGAATCATCCTGTATACCTAATAATTAAAATTAGTCTTTTCCAAATTGACGATTGAGAATTTGGAATTATTTCGATAAAAATCGTTAATAAAATACAGAATAATTATCGCGAATCACTGTCAATGTCACAGACTCACAGCCCAAAGTACAGCTGACGTTTAGGCCATTAGGCACACGCAGACACCATGACGATAGATTTTACGAAATATCATAGACCAAAGTACACCAGCAGTCCAGCACACGGCATTATAGTGTATTACCTAACATTTTAATATTTTATTGTGTGCGCTGCACCGCACGTGTGTTCACCAATTTAGGGAACACTGTATTTCTTAGCCAGATTATGTTGGAATAAATCGATTTTTTTTACAAGCTAATGGTATATAGGTAAATCCACATTTTCAGATAAATTTAACATTTTTAACCCTCTCGGTACGCGCATGCGCAATGGAACTTATTTTTCTTTTAATAGCGGTATTGTTGATACCGAATTCGGATAGACTGAATTTTTTTACCAATTAACCATGCCACCATGGTTCTAAAACCAAAATTGACTGAATTAGAGCCGTACAAATTTTAATAAATAATACATTTTTACAATTCATTATAAGATGCATAAAACCATTAATAATTATTTATTATTGGTTACTATTTGAATACTTTTACGTATAAGGTTGTAATCAAATTTAATTAAATAATTTTACATCCATATTATGTTAATCTTATTTATAACACGTATACAAAATAATTCATACAAATATTCAAAAAGTAACCAATAATAAATAATTATAAATGGTTTTATGCATTTTATAATGAATTGTAAAAATGTATTATTTATTAAAAATTGGATGGCGCTTATTCAATCAATTTTGGTTTTAGAGCCATGGGGTCGCAATGACTTTAAAAAAAATGAAGTCTATCCGAATTCGGTATCAAAAATACCGGTTGCTATTAAAAACAAATAAGTTGCGTTGCGTATGCGCGTACCGAGAGGGTTAACATTTTTAAATTTATCTGAAAATATGTAATTATGTACAACTATAGTTTGTAAAAAAAATTCGATTTGTTCCAACATAATCCGGCCGAGAAATTCTGTGTTCCCTAAATTGGTGAACACACGGTATTGCATAACCAAACGTATTCAAACCGGCTGGGTCCAGAATTCTTTCAATAATATATTAAAATATTAGATATTTATTATATTTATTGTAACTAGATATTTAATATCGATACGAACGCGATTATCGCAGATCACAGTTGTACAGGACGCCTTGTATTCAGGTTGTTAAGAGCATACCGGTACACCATAGTTTATACGGTATGTACATATTACCGTTTATAAATTGTTCATCAATATTATTAACATTTTATTGTATGCACAAGTTAGTAGGTATAATCAAACGTTTTTAAACCGACCGGTTCGTGTGAAAAACTCTATTCTCTTTGGCGTACTTGAAAAATCCCCGGAATCGGTCACACTGACCCGCTGTAAAAATCACGTTTCTCTTTCTTTTTTTTTTCCTTTTTCCTCATGATACTTGTTCGTTGACGAAATGTTCTTTCTTTTCGACCCGGTGTCTGCTAGCGTTCTTTTCACGTTTTTTAAAAATTAATTTTTTTACATTTTTTCCGTTCGTTTTACAAATAACCGACCAAATACAGGTATTTATGAACGTCTTTCTTTTTTTAATCGCCTTTGAACGCTACGACGGCCGTGACAGTCACTGTTGAGTTCTTTGTAATGTTTTGTCTACAGCAAATGGCCGAGGTGTCTTGCAGTGAGAGGCATGTCACAATAGACGGTGTTGTTCCACATGGATTTTTATTTTCTATTTTCCCGTCACGGTTGTTAGTCCGCTCGAGTTGTCGCTCGTTAAGCATTATCCCATATCACATATTATGTTTTAAATTTTAGTTGCATTTTTTTTTTGTATCAGCAGTATTCATTTACTAGGTACAGTAATATAATATTTAAGTGTTATTTGTGTTTTGTTTCCCAATAGTCATGAGTGCTGGAGTTATGTGTTATCGGTGCAACAGGTCTGGTCATTTTGCCAGGGATTGCCGTGACAGTGGTTCTGTAAGTAGTGCAACTTTCAGCAGAGGCGGCAGAGGAGGCGGTGGCAGTGGTGGAATTGGTGGCGGAAGTAGTGATCGTGAAACAAATTGTTACAAATGCAATCGCAGTGGTCATATTGCCCGTGACTGCAAAGACAAAGACAGATGTTACAGGTACCTAATATTGTTTTACATTTTCATAGTTCGTTATGACAAAGCTTAATCTATAACTTACCCAAATGTTGCCCCTTAAAATGATCTACTTGTTGTATAATTTAATATCAATAACTGTGAGATATTGATGATAACTGAATCATTGTATTGTGATGCATTTTATCCATAGTGTAGGAAATATGATCACTACATATTAATATACTGTATTAGTGTTTATCTTTGTTGAATTATTATTATATGCCTACTGTGTATTCATTTTAATAAATTTGATTCACTTTATTTTTATTCAATTTTTTGGTTGGTATATAATTGTAAATCTAATAAATTTATTTTAAGCTAATGCTTAATATATTGTTTATAGATATACCTAATATGAAAGTTAATTGAAAAATGTTTTCTATCTGTTTTCACATTATTATGTATAATTTCATGATTGAAGATTGAGGTTATGTGATCATATTATTTTTATTTAATGGGTGTGTATTGAACCAGGTGTTTAAGGTTTAATATTATTTCTATTGTTGCATGTTGGTCATATAACTTATAGTTTAACATTGTATTGGTTTTTGCTTAAAAATTTAAATTGTACTTTGTATTTGGTACTTTCTTATACAATTGTGTATATATAAATTCCCACCTAAAAATTATATTGTTATGAAAACTAATTTGAAAGACATTCAATGTTCGTTGTTTTTTGTTACTATGTTACTATAATTTTAAAAGTACAGAAGATTTTTAATTTTGACCTACTACCTACTAACAATCACCGGTGAAATTGATGATCAGAGCATTTTTCTTCAAAAATAAACTAAAATTGTTGTATAATCATATAGGTATACATATTATATTTGTAATAAATTAATATAATAACAAATTTCATATTTTGATACATTATTAATTCTCAACATAACCTTTATTATTTTAAATTGAAAAAATGTAAGAAAAAAACCAGTTGATGACCCTTAAAATTTAATGGTTTGTAGACAGTATGCTCAAATATAATTAAAAATGACCTAGTTTGTTAAATAATTTTATCATAAGATATGTATAAAAATAAAAATACAGGTTAGAATTATTTAGTTTCAGCTCGACAAGTCAATTATTGATAAACAGACATTTTTAAACATGTGCTTACTTATTGTAATGGTATGTAACATTATATAATATACATGAAATATGTATGCGCTGTAGTTGAAAATAGACATATCTAGTTAAAAAATATGGTATTTGTTTAGTATGTGGTCTACTAAGATCATTATCTATATTATGTGTACCAATCTACGTAAAAACAAGATACATTTTTAAGTGATACACAAAAAGTATACACAATATTGCAAATCAATTTTTTTTTTTAAAGTAAAATTTTTGTTTTAAATAATGAAATAATTTTATGATGTTTTTGGAATATTTTGACATATTGTTGTAATATGCAAAACAGCAAAAGGCACGTGTATTCAATTCAATAGGTACCTATACATATTATATTATATTACTGGTATTTTGTTTGATTGATTTTTAAATTATTTAATGCTATTCTGTATAATTTTATGATTTTTAATTTGACTAAAAATATTAAACAAATACCCAAACATTAAGTCATGTGCTAAACAAATAGCAATAAAATAAAATAAAATCTGTTAAAAGAATAAAAGAATAGGGAACTTAATAAAATGTATTATTTAATTATTTATTTTTTATATAGGTAGGCATTTACTAATATCATAAAATTTTAATTTCACATCTTATCAATAATTAATCGTTTATTATTTATTAATGATCATTAAAAATAAATTATTTAGAATTATTCTTAAATATTGTTTAATTAAAAATGTGTTTTTTAGTTGAACATTTACTAAGTTCATAATGTGTGTTTTTAATTATAAAAATATTGAAATTTTAAAGATGTGATGGCGTTGGTCATATAGCTCGTGACTGTTCTCAATCTGCTAGTGAACCATCATGTTACAACTGTCGTAAAACAGGACATCTGGCTCGTGAGTGCCCAGATGAACGTGCTGAACGTGGATCAGGTGGCATGGGCGGTGGTGGTAGCAGTTCTACTTGTTACAACTGTAACAAGATAGGACATTTCTCCAGAGACTGTATGGAAAGCAGGTAATTGTTATATACTACCAGTTATTTGGAATAATTGTAAAGAGTAATAATTTTAATTATTATCCAAAACAAAGAGAAAACATCAAATAAAGCTTTTAAAATAATTTATAATAATATGCAACTTTTTCATTAAAGGAACACAAAAATAAGTTGTTTTAATTTGAAAGAAAGTTAAATTTTAAAGGTTTAACATTTCTATTTGCATTATTCATTGAGTTATGACAAATTGAATAAAAATGCTTGACTTCCTTTTGGTCCTGGCTTGCTGTAACTATCTTTTTCTTACATATTAAAATTGCATGAATGATTTACATTAAATTGTACTTATATTTAAAATATATGATTGTTGCACCATATATAATATGATTTTATGCACTGAGTTGTTGGTAGGATTAGAAATGTTAAGTTATTTTGAAATATTTAAAATTTCATAATAGCCATTTTTGTTACATACTGTACTGTGTATCAGTCACATATCGCTACACAATATGGCACAAACACCATAATTATTCTTTTAGTGATAACATTTTTCTAAACAACCAAAATTTATTGAAATTCTGATATTTCCATAGTCATAAAAACAAAAAGATACCCATTTATATGTAGAGCAAACATCAAAAACTTATTTGCAGATGGCTAAATCTTGTGAAAGTTAGTGCACTTTTAATAGGCAAGCTCAATGATATAACCTGGCTATTCTAAATGTTACTTTATTTCCTTGAATAATATATTTTTTACAAAGAATTTTGATCAAATTGTTCTAATTGCAATAGGCTATTTAATATTAAATATTAATTAATTGAAAAAAAGTAATTACCAAATAACTTAATAACCCTATAATAAATCTTATATTAATATATAAATACTTATATAAAATTTATAGGTATGATTGTTACTTAGACAACCTCATATGATTTTTATTATATTTAAATTTTAAAGCAAGTTATGAGTATTTCAAGATGCTTAAAAAAATTAAAATTTTAAAATACTCGCTTTTAATTTAATATATAATAAAAAGCATATGAGGTTGTCTAGATAATAATCTTACCTTTGAATTTTATAGAAGGTCAGTTCACTCTAATTTTTAAGCTAACGGAGCTACACGTGTTCTGCAGAACGTAAAATTTACTATATAATGCACTTGTAAGACGGAGACAACACATGCGGGTATCACATCCTCTTAACAAAAATTCATTTTACTCTGTTTTTAAAAAAGAGTGAATTGACCCACTATAAAATTTATAAGTAGATTATTGTCTAGGGCACAATATATGATTTTATTGATATTATTACTCTTACATGATCATTTTAAAATGTACAAAAATTGTAGTTTCAATAAAGTCATAACTTACTTCAAAATGATAGGTATCAATTAAAGGTTACATTGTACCCTAAATGATAATCATATGTAAAAGTTAAATTATAAGTCAATCACTCAAATATCAAAATTAACAGCTCGCAATTGAAACTTGTGAACTAAATCCGTTATTTTGTGTGTGTGTAAACATAAACATTTTTTAATTTTGTGTATTATCAATAAATAAAATTTATTAATTTATAATCATTTTATTTTAGAAATGGTGGTTCTGGAAATTATTCGGCCCTTTGTCGTAACTGCAATGGTTCTGGACATATGGCTCGAGATTGTCCGGAAGGTAACAAACAAAGTTGTTACAATTGTGGTGAACAGGGGCATTTGAGTCGTGAATGCCGCAAACGTAACTAGTTCCAGAGTTTCTACACCTAATCTAATTATCACATTTTTCAAATTCGAAGCCAGGAAAAAAACAAGGATAAACATATATCAAGAAAAATTATAATAAAATCTTGTTTTACATTCTTCTATCAATAGTGGTAGAATTTTTTTTATAACAATCATATTGTTCACATTATATTTGTGGGGATTAAGCTTCAAAATTTGATTTTTAATTGAACAAAACTTATGTATATTAATAACAACAACAAATTCAGAAAAATTGTTCAAATACTACATCTCAATGTTTATGTTTGTTCTTTGTCAGTCGGCCTGTTTTCTATATATAAATCAAACATTTATTGTATGTAAGGGATTTGTTATTGTATTGGTCTTGTTTTTTTTTTTATTTAATAAAACCTGGCTACACCGAGTTTATATCAAAGTGTTATCTTTAAGTTACATTTTGATGTAACCCAACAAATATTATTTTTTATAAAATTGTTCACAAAATAGTTTTATTTTTTCATATTCTTTACAATACTAATTTGGTATATACCATGAAAATAGGGAATCAGTTAAAGTATTAGAAATATTTATAAAATCAAAAGAAAAATATTTAATATCAATTTTCCAACTCCCTAATTTAATATAACAAATACATTTATTAATATTACTTTCTCTTATATATCGACACTAATTTACAAATTTAATTTAAAGTTCATATTTTAAATCTTGAAATATAGTACTCAACTGATTTATTGTAGTTCTATTGATTTGCGTGTTCAAAATGTTATTGCTTTGGTTAAATAAAAAATTTTGTGAACTGCATACAATAAATTGAATTTATAATTTATTAGTAAACAACAAGCGTCATCATTCCATTTACTTAATAAATATTTTAATCTCGATATAAATTATATATTGACAAATATTAAGTTTAATGTAGAATTTTACCTCAAGAATCTTTTGTTACTTAGATACTGTTGCAAAATATCCAATGATAATTCCCTTTTAATTAGGTTATTAAGCATTTAAATATTTGTTAGCTACAGGTATGAGGTTATTTTTTTATACAAAAATTCAAATTTGTTTTTATTTATTGAGAATATTGTGTTAAAATTTAAAATTGGTGATTGTTACAATTTATTATTTTTGAGATGGTTTCAAGTTGTTAGTAAGGATTAATTATTAATTTCTCATATAAAATTTACAATTTTTGTATCATTTAGTTTTTCTTAAAATTATTCTTCAAGTACCTATGTTAAATTTTATATAAAATGAAAAAAAATTATTTTTTGTTTTTATTTAAAATTTTAATTCATGACCTTGGTATATGATAAATAATTATGATAATCTTGAAACTGCCATAAAATAAATTTGGGATTCAGAATACTGGAAATCTAAGAATTGCTGATTAATTAGCATGAACTAAGAGTGTTCAAATATTGGATTTTTATTTATAATATATTTGTAGTTATGACTTAACACTCCAATAAATATTTGTCTAGCTTAAATATTTATTATTTCAATAGTTAAAACTAAATAACTTATAAACTAAAGGGGGTGCATAGTGGAGCATATTATCATGAAAGTTAGAGAATTAAGACAAAGTAGTGTCCATAATTTGTTGCCATGCTTGGAGGTATACGTAATTGTGAAATTAAACATCTTGATCTTTACTCACATTTATTTCTAAATACTATCCCTAAATTATATTTAAGTATTATAAAATATAAATATTTTTTCATATTATCATAATAGTATAATTTTGTTAAAAATCCAAAAAAAAAACTGTGATAGAATGAATTGAAGAAATTGAAGAAAAATAAGCAGTAACACAGTGTATGACTGCTGCGGCAGGTAGGTTAGGTTAGGTTAAAAATGTCTATAGAAGTCATGACTTACTATAATACCTATAATATATAAATATATAATATCTAATGTATTCAAATATTTTTTGGTGTTACAGTATAAATTATTTATGAGAAACCTTGTATATTAAATTTTCAATCCTTAACTATAATATTTAACGTTTTATCAAAATAACTTGCAAATTTTCACAACATACTGAATTCCTTCATATTCTAACTTTAAAACATATTATAAACAATATATGACTATTTCTGATAGTTATAAGTTTTAATTGATAGACGAACTACTTAGGTATTAAGAACCTTGAATTAAATTTTTTATCGACATTTACAGAAAAAGTACCTACTGAAATTATCAAATGTTAAATAATAAAGAAGAAGAATAAAAATATTTTTTAAAACGACCGCAATTTGAAGAAAAAGTTGATATATAATAATTTGGTCAAATTTACAAATGTCTATGTCTAAGGCTTTTAGGTCAAAAAAACAATCGATTTGTTAACATTTTTGGATGAATTTTCCATTTCAAATCCACTGTTACAATTCTAATATAATATATTAATATATAACATATATAATATATTAATATATAAGTAGGTACCTAATAGGTAATTGCTATTTGTTTAAGTAAAAAATATTTTTAATTTAAGTAATAGATGTATATATGTAATATTTGTATTTGAAAAAGGTCAAGGGCCCCACAAGGGTTTGTTCCATTTAAATGTGTAGAATTGTAAAGCCTGTGGACGTAACTGGAAAAAAATTTCGGGGATCCCTTGAACTTCTCCCCAGTATTACGGTAAAGCTCTCTAATTTAAAAACTGAGATAGCACTTATAACCTATAGGTCGGTTCTTAGTATATTAGAACTATATAATGTTGTTGAAGGCATAATATCTGCTGTAAAATGTTTCACCTTTCATAAAACTCTTGTTTAACTTACTTGATAAAATATTCTTGCACTTGTGTACCTATTTGAATTGGAAATTTTAAGGACAGCATTATTGTTTTTATGTATAAATGAATGTTTATTTTTTAGATACAAAAACAAGAAGTATACGTAATACTAATATGAACATTTTTTTTCTAACTAATAAAAAAATTAAATGTATACAAAAATTCAACAAGTTAATAAATCAATAATTATTTACAGTGTTTATATACGAGTGTCGAGTATTAATATAGGTATACATTATTACTTATAAGTAAATAAACGCGTCTTACAATTAATTGTGAGCAAGTATGAAATATATAAATGATCCTACAGAGTCATATGTATTGAAAAAAAAACACTTAATAATTTGATCATTTGCAGCACTGTTCAGATTTTCCCATCAATCCGTTACACCGTCGCCAAGTTTTGACCTTCCAGCCGGGTCCGAGTATGTTGCACCAGTCTCCGGCTGAATGTGCATGGCAGTCGAGCCAGCGACACTCAGCATCGATCGTTGTGGCTGCGACCAGTAACACTAAAAATTAAAAACAAAATTATTATTCCAGTGTACCTACCTTCATACATTCTTGTATTGTACGAACAGAAAATACAGAATGTCAACAATATTTTTAAGTTTAATGAAATAGTTTTAGCTGTTTATGCGTTAAAACTTATATTTTATATATTGTATATTACCATCGGCGTTAATGAGCATAGTAAAGTAAAAACTTTACACTCAACTTTTTAGCCTTCTTATTGCATATATGTTTTTAGCCCGTTCTAGTTAAAATCTTAGTTCTTGTGTAAAACAAATATATAATGCTTTAAATGAATTCGACAATTAATAATTAAATTTAATATGTAAGTGTAGGTATAATATACCGATAATCATTATCGGATAATGTGATCAATGTGGATGTACCATGTACGACTTTATATATGAGGAGAATCAAACTTCAATACGAATCAACGATAGCACATCAGGTCGGATTTGACCAAAAATACTAAACAGTGATGTGGCTATAATATTTAATATACAGTCTTACAAATTATTAATTAACAAACAAGATTTTCGATAATTGTATTCTTTACAAATTTTCATTGAAATAGGGGTAAACAGTTATAAGACAGGTAGGTATCAGGTATATTTTATATTTATTTTATTCTTAATGATTAGTTAGGACGAGTAAGAGACTTAAATTTCGATATTATTGAAAATAAATTTGAAATAAGACTAGGTATTGCTATACCTAGTCTATTATATTAATTTTAGAATAATAAGATTAATGATAGTATAATTTAACATAAAGAAGTTCATTCTTGAATCCTTTCTGCTAGTCTGACCCTCTGACCCATTCTATAGTATAAATACAGGCAATACAGCCTAATTTTCGAAATTGCTAATTGATTATCTATGAATTAGTTAAAATACCTACAAAATATGAAAATGCCAACATTTTTAGCTAAAAACGTCTGATAATTCAGCACTAAATTTTTTTTTTTTTTAAGTGATTAAAAACATTCATATTAGGTATTTACTTCAAATTGCAGGGAGGAGGGTCATATACGATCTAAAGCTTGCGCTAAGGAAATATTAGAGCTGTACATTTTGTTTGTTTGTTGTAAAAAAAGTGAAAAAATTTGACGATAATTTCGCTCGAATAATAAACATAATACATAGGTACTATCATAAATTATTAAAAATAATGTTATATTATACTATTAAACGGCATAATGTGTATAGATATTAATAATTTAAATAATAAATTCCTTTAATCAAATTTTAAAATTATTTAAATTGTTTAGGTTATTAATTTAATTTGTTTGTAGGTTTTTGAGTAGGTAGGGTAGGGTTGTCGTGTGTGTGTGTATGTGTGATAAGGATATGGGAGTTTACCAATTGCGCTCTGTCTTTTTTGTGGTCGATCGTCGATAGACCAATAATTGTGCTCAGTTGTTTTCAGGGATTATAAATTATAATATTATTCTACATTACACCTAGTATATAAAAATACTTTTATAAAAATATGTATTATAAATAGACTTTTTCAGTCAATACAAAAAAATTATACAATGAACGTCAATATTAATAATAATTGTACAATATAAATCTATACCAAATCATACACATAGATACACGTCAATAATAAATAATTAATATACATAAAAATATAAAAGACAGTGTGTGAAACGTACAAATTAGGCAGATAAAATATAGGTAATAGGTAGGTGGATAACGATCATTAATGATACCTAATGAAAACTAATAAACTATTGTTATACTAGTAATCTATCTCTCAAATTCATACTTTATAATATGTTCGTTAATAATAATAAATAAAATATTTTATATTTCGCCCTACGTCGAGTCGGGTTAGGTACTATTATCAGCTTGTAGCTTGTCGTATTTTCCCGTAATTTCGTATATTATGTTTTGCTTTAAATTAAGTATATTTGAATGTATATTAGTTAGCTTTTTTTTAATTGTGTATATATATATATGTAACTTTTTTCGCCGTGTAGTAACTTACTTACATATGTCCATGTAAAAACAAGGAACCTAAAATATAAGTAGCGCAATTGGTATACTGACCTAAAATACAAATATTGTTTTAGGCGCAACTGGTCCATGCCCAAGGATCATGTATACGTTGCTAAAAACCCAGGGCGGTCCCCCATTCGGGAGCTAACAACTGCGGCCGGTACGTACACTCAGTGCGTTTCCGCAGAACGAGCTTACGACCACGCCTCACGTTTAAAAATGTTTCGATCTCTTGATATTCATAGATAAATATTTATCATCAATATTTTAACGCTGTGTCTATATACGTCCGATCATGGTCGGTAAGATAAGGAGTGCCAGACTATGGTATATAGGAAATAAAATGTACACCCGACCCACGATTTAAGATATTCCTTAGATCGTGATATGACCTAATAGTTCCGTAAAACAAAATTTTATGAACTGCACATTTTAATTTAGAACTGCAGATCAGCACAAGGTCTGGTATGCTTACACGAATACCTGTCACCTTAGCGTTGACGTGGATGCATAAGTAGCTTGGTACCTACCTACTATTATAGGGCCAACTAAATTGATTAATGTAATAATGGTTAGGTAATTAATTACTTACCCACTGTGACGACCAAAAGAAGTACAGACAAGTTGCGATTCATGTTGATGTTTGAGTTGTTAAGCGAATAGTGAGTTGATAGAGTAAGTTCTTTCGACAGATGAATGGTAGATTATGTTGTCTGGGGTGTTAGACTTGTTCTTTTATAGGACGAATATTGATGATTGGATGATTACATACTAGGTGGTAATATTGTATTCATATTACAGTTATTAAACAATATTTGATTACTAGCCAATAATAATAATATCCGACTTTGTATGAGGATAAACGCTCACAGGAAATTCCCAATAGATAATAAACGAATAATGGTAGTGACTAATGAGTAATGGGATAGGTAATCAGTAATCAGTCGAGTCGTGGCAGCTCTTCAGAGCAGACGTACCTAGTGGTCGGTAGCTCTCCAGAGGAAGTCACTATCCAAGGCATCGTCAAATCCGTGCGCGAGGTGTGTTCTAAACCACGCCCAGCGTCCAAAAGCAGCAGCCACACGCACGCAGGCGTAACCACGCCCAGCGGCCAACCACGTCCGTTCCCGTGCGCGCAGGCGCACCAAACCACGCCCAGTGACTAACCACGAGGCACTCCGCGTGCACATGCGCAGATACCTAGCCGTTGGCTACTAGACCTCGTGTGCGACCACCAAGACAACAGTTCAGCCGGGACAGTGAACAAGACAAGTCGGACCAACAAACAGGCAGCCGAAGACAACACATTGCACCAGCGACCCGGGGCTCGGGCCCTTGGTAGCACAATGTCTTACACCAGCTCGGACGGTGAAATGGACCTCACTAACCGGGTCGTGGCGGCAATGACTGGTGCAGACGCCCTCAGTTGGAGCTCCGGCGCCCCGTTCGAGCCTGAGAAAAAAAAGATGAAGACCACAGAGACCTCCCAAGCCACCTTGGAACCACCTCAGGTCAACGGGAGCGTCTGGTGCGTGAGACTCAGAGAAAAACTGAACAAAACAAGGTCCATTCTTAAAGCAGCCGCCTCCGATACCAAGAAAATCATCGAAAAAACAGCGGACGTTTCCTTGAAGGGATACTTACATAGCCTGCTAGTTCAAACTGATGAGGCGCACCAAACGGTAGATTCCCTTCTCTCGAAGAAGGGGAATGTGCTGAACCTACCAGAGTTCGGACCACTTCACAGAGAACATACCAGCAACAAGAAAGTCTCCACTGCTGATGCCTCCACGGACATGATTCTGACCCCAGGTTATTGGGATAGTCACGTGGTCATAGAGTCGAAGGCGGTAACTGCTCGTAGAAGAACACGGAAACCAAAGTTGCCAAGCGGCCAGCTCCCGCAGGAAGTACAGACGGACGTCGCGATGGAAACTGACACGGAAGACTGGTCCCAAGTTGTCAGCCGACGCACCGGGAAAAATCTGACGACGGCAGCGCGTCAGCCCACCGCCGGCTCCCGCTCGCAGCCTTCAGGTTTTTCCAAAAAACCACCAGCGATACTCATTAAAAATGCCGACGGGAAGAGTTACAGAGACACAGTATTGGCGGTACGCAATTGTGGCCTGACCAGAGCAGAGATCGGCACCAGCGTCACCATGAGACAGACGCGGGATGGATGTCTTCTTCTGGAGCTTCCCAAAGGAGGAAACTCAGTCACAGCAGCCAAACACATAGTCTCAGCCATGTCGCTAAAGCTAGGAGACACCGTGGGTAAAGTTCTTCAGCTCGGCGTACAAGTGGAGGTCGAGGTGCTGGACATCGACGCAGCCGCCACCGCAACAGAAGTTTTGGAGGCTCTCCGTAACGCCATCCCTGGTCAAGGCGACCCAACCGTCAAGATCGACCGGGACGTAGTCAGTGATGTCAGGATATGGGGCACACGATCTGGACAACAGATTGCCACGGCAAAAATGCCTAAACACGTTGCCACCCAAATATCCAGAGTTCCGATCGGGTGGACCATGTGCCGGGTCCGACCCAGGACGCAGCCACCAGAGAGGTGCTTCAGGTGCCAGGCCTTCGGACACAACGCCAGGACCTGCACAGCAGAAGACAGGACTGGCGCCTGCTGGAAATGCGGTGTGATAGGCCACTCCATGAAGAACTGTACCGAGGCGGACGACCGTTGCATAGCGTGTGAAAACGCCGGACTGCAGAAGGTCACGCATAAGCCGGGCTCGGGCGCATGCGCTGCCAGGAAACAGTCGGGTGGAGCAAAGACGTCAGATGATTAGTTTCCTGCAAATTAATCTCAACGCAAATTGGTCAGCGGAGCAGCTCATGGCACAGACGGCGGACGAGATCGGGGCGGACATCCTCATTGTGTCTGAACCAGCTACCAATCACGGGCACGAAGATCGATGGTGCTTCAGCGCCGACCGCAAAGCCGCCGTGGGAACATCGTGTCACACAGCACTCAGCCACGATGGCCGGGGCTCCGGCAACGGGTTTGCTTGGCTCTCTTTCCGTGAGCTGACCGTTTTTAGCTGCTACTTCAGACCTGGGGCCACACTGCTGGACTACGGACTCTTCCTCGACGACCTCGAAGCGGCGATCCGCGCTAGGGGAAATGCCTCGATTATCCTGGCTGGTGATTTCAATGCCTGGAACATCGAATGGGGCTCGAGGACTAACAACCCTAGAGGCGGTCCGTTGTCCGATCTCGCCACCAGCCTAGGACTGATCCTGGCCAACTCGGGTACCACGCCCACCTTCGTGAGAGGGGCAGCCACCTCAATAATAGACGTCACATTTTACCGAGGTGTCAACGTTACGGGATGGCATGTACCTGAAACGGAAACCCTGAGTGACCACAATTACGTCTGCTTCAGCACGGCGAATCAGGCCCAGGCCCAAGTTCAAGCCGAACTCCCCGCCCATGCCCACCCTGGCTGGTCCGTGAAGAAGTTGAACGTTGACGCCTTGCGCGGTCACCTCAGCACCACGCGCCTAGGAGCCACAGTCGGACCCATATGCGTTGAGAAAGCCTTGTCCTCGGCGAATTCGCTTGACACTTTCCTGTTCGGCACCTGTGAGGCATCAATGCCCAGAAAAAAAACGGGTCCCCAGGGCAGGCGACAAGTGTACTGGTGGTCGGAGGAGATCGCTGAGCTGCGGCGGCAATCCCTGGCCCTCCGCAGGCGCTACCAAGCCTGCCTCAGACACGTAAACCAGCCTGGCGTCCAGGAAGCGAGGTACTTCTACATCGCTGCAAAAAGAAAGCTTCGCATAGCCATCCGAGAGGCGAAGAGCAAATCCTGGGCTGACCTCTGCGCTCAGATCGACTCCGACCCCTGGGGTAGACCATATAAACTCGTAATGAAGAAACTAGGCTCCCGCAACCCAGCCGCGGACTCCAGGGGCAGAGAGGCTGTCATCGCCGATTTCCTGTTCCCGGCAGCCCCCGTCACGGATTGGAGCTTGGCTCCTTCCGCAGCGGTGCACAACATCTTTCAGGCGTTTGACCCGGTGCTGAACACGATAGAGTTTACCAGAATCATTCCGGAATTCAAGCCAGAAGAACTCAGCAGAGCAGTCAACAGACTCGCATCGGGCAAGTCAGCTGGACCTTCGGGAATTCCCAATGAGATCCTCAGGGCTACCGTGTCCGCCCAGCCCAGCGCAGTCCTTAGCGTTTTCAATGACTGCCTCGACGCGCTGACGTTTCCAACATGTTGGAAGAGGGCACGGCTGGTGCTGCTCCGTAAGCGCCCAGACAAACCTCCGGACGCCCCGTCGAGCTATAGGCCGATCTGCATGTTAGACACCCCAGGCAAGTTGCTCGAGAGGCTCCTTCTCCAAAGACTCGAGGATCATCTGGACGAGCACGGGGGACGGAGAAGAGCCCCTAACCAGTTTGGCTTCAGGAAAGGATTCAGCACGGAGTGTGCAATTGGCAAGGTACTCGGCATCGCCGCACAGGCAGCCACCACCCCGAGAAAGAAAAGTATCTGTGTTTTGGTGACTCTGGACGTCAGGAATGCCTTCAATTCTTTGAGGTGGCCTGTAATCGATGCAGCTTTGAGGCACATCAACACCCCGGAGTACCTGGTGGAGATGCTCCGGTCTTGGCTGACTGATAGAACGCTGCTGACTGGTGAAGAGATGGCGGAGAGGCCGGTGACCTGCGGAGTGCCGCAGGGCTCCGTTCTTGGCCCAGCCTTGTGGAACGTCGCCTATGATTCCCTCCTGACGATGGACACGCCACCCGGGGTGCAGCTCGTCGGCTTCGCGGACGATCTCGCGGTCGTGGGAATGGCCGTGACCGGGCAGCAACTCGAAGACGCAATCAATCCCACACTCATGGCCATTGACGACTGGATGCGTAGCAGGGGCCTGGAGTTGGCTCATCAGAAGAGTGAAGCGGTGATCCTGTCTCGGAGACGGGCGTTTGTCCCACCTCGACTGACGATCAACGGCCACCTGATCCCACTGCGAAATGAAATCAGGTACCTCGGGGTCATTCTGGACAAGCGTCTGACTTTTGCAGCCCACACGAACACTGTCGCAACGAAGGCAGCCCGCTCAGCCGCTGCTCTGTCCAGGCTTATGCCGAACATAGGTGGACCGGTTCAGTGGAAGAGGAGGCTGCTAGCGTCCGTTGTAGAAAGTCAGTTGTTGTACGCCGCTCCTGTCTGGATCTCCACCATCACAGACGTCGCCAGAACGAGAGCGATCTTGATCCGTCCACAGAGGACCGCCGCCATGAGGGTGATCCGGTCCTACCGCACCGTGTCGGACCAGGCCGCTCTGGTTCTGGCCTGCATGCCGCCCGCCGATCTGCTCGGATTGGAAAGACGCAGTATCAGGTCCCGACTACGCGACGTTTTGGAACCCGGCGAACAACGACCTTCCAAAGCAACCGCAAAAAGCGAAGCGAGAAACGCTACGATCGGTGCCTGGCAGGCTAGATGGCAAGCAACCTCAAAAGCCGCATGGACGCGCTGCGTCATCCCTGACTTGGGGAGATGGCTGGGGAGGACCGTCCCGTGGGTGCCTCTGACGTTCCACATGACACAGGCACTCACGGGCCATGGTTGTTTCCAGTGGTACCTCCATCGTATGGGCAGGGCCACCAGTCCACGTTGCTGGCAGTGTGCAGACGACTCGGACACCGCCGAACACACATTATTCCAGTGCGTCTACTGGGAAGGATTTCGGGAAGCTCTAACCTCCCGGCTAGGTCGTCGTCCGAACACCATCGACGTGCCCGACATAATCTGCGGTCCAGTGTTCGAGACTCTGCCGCTGGACCCAATCGATAGGCAAGTGGTTCTCATAGAAGCCGAGGAAGTTTTTAAACTTTTTTACCGTATGGTGGAAAACATCCTTACCACGAAGGAGGATGAGGAAAGGCGTCGTCAGGCCACAGAAAGACCTCCGAATTCACCGAACTAATTAAAATTACGCATACCTATAGTTAAGTTTCAAAAAAATGTAGCCGAAGGCAAGTTCTTTACTATTGTACAACATCCATTGTAATAGCTAGCGAACGGGAGACTGGCCCGTCGCAGCTACTAAATGTGTAATTGGTTATTTTTATCAATAAACGATGGGGGCCGGAGGAGAAGTATTGGCACCATGGTTCCTCCTCCGGTTCTCGATACTAACGAAAAAAAAAAAAAAAAAAAAAGGTAATCAGTAATCACTAATCAGGATATTAAACACTTAATTAATCTACGAAGTCTACGAGAACTGAAAAAAGAATGAATTTTAATTTCCATTTTATACATTCGTATTTACCGACATTACGTATTCCAAAGATCGCGGGTAAGTAAACAATCAAAATATTAATTTATTCACATATTATTGTAAACATCACGCATTCACGTGTATATATCAATTAAATTATTGGAAAATCCCGAATAATATTTTGTATAATTATTAATTACCTACTAACCAAACTATGTTTGTGTTTTAAAATTATTGTGTATAGACATTATTAGTTAATGGAATCAAACCACTACAGGTTATTATAAGGTTAGGTCATGATATATTATCTCAGAGGTTTCTATTCATTTATTTTTTTTTAAATAGGAAAATCTCTACACCTATTGGTGTTCTTATTATCAAGCAATATTATTAGTATTTTATTTTGATTGCATATGATATTAAGAGCAGTTAGCATGTACCCAACTATTATTTCTATGTTTTTTTAGATTCTGAGTGGAGCGAGGAATGTATTGATTTTACCATGATGTGTGTTTTTCAAAAAAAATTTTTTCAGTTCATCACGTTTTGGGGCAGTAAAAGTGCTTCGATTTTTTGACTTCAAGTACCTCGTTCGATCAGAAAGTGAATCAAGTTGGTACTTTGGGGGGTCAAAAGTAAAAAATTCTTAATATTTTTCTAAATAATCGGAATAAACAAACTAAAAGTTAAAAAAGGAAAAAATGGGAAATTTTACGCACAATCAGTTTTCCACACAATTTCGATTTAAGTAGAATTATTTATAGGCATATGCAATCTTCGATCATTATTAATTTTTTTTAAATTCACGCTGGAGTTAAATATTCATCGGGAGATCTTGAAGTAAAACACAAAATAATATTAATTCGTCAAGAGAGCATAAACTTAATATTTATTTAGGTTCCTAGTACTTCAATACCAAAAGGAACATTACTATCAATACTTATTACTACAACTACGTATATATTATTAACAGTAATACCTGGATCGGTTCAATTGAGAGAAGCTAGTGGAAATGAAACCGAATTACATGATGGTTCTTTTACAAATTGTTCCTATAGAAATTGCTATGGAGGATTGAGCCACGATGTAGACATTTAATTAATGTGTATACTTGTCAAGCATGGAAATTAACATTTATTTTCTTGTGTTTTTAGTACTATACAACGATTTCCTTATGGCCGATTTCTATAGATTTAGCTTGTATTGCAGCTTCTATTAGTAATATTATATCAACATTAATATTTGTACCAAAGTTATTACAAATAATGGGACAAGATGATGTATTTCCACTTATTAAATATTTAGCGAAAGGCTATGGGAAAAATAACCGACCCTATCGTTCCATGATTTTCTTATTAATATGTATTGTTATAGGTAAAAAAGGGTAAAGTACGGCCAGCAAAACTAGGAGGGTGACCGTCGCGCGCATATAGTGGCAAATTGCCAGCTATTTTTGATGTTACCTTATATGATAATATAGTACATGTTGCACGGATACACAACATTTTTCATAAAACAGATGAAACATAGTTGCGATGATAACTATTCATTTAATAAATAATACGTTTAAAACCCTCGGCTTACATGAAATCAGTAGCCTGAAGCGCAACGGTCGTCCGTCTAGTTTTGGCGGCCGTACTATTGTTTACGTACTATTTACATAATAATATTTTATTTATACTAATTTGTAATTGTTAGCCATAATTAATAATATTTGATTAAATTTCAAGAGAAACTTGATTTTTTTAAATTTGAAAATATTCAACATTTTTATTAAAGAATATTATTATAGTTTTAATGAATAACAAGTAATAAATAGTGTTATTAATTAATACTTAATAAATAAAATGTCTAGAAATAGATTATCATTTTCAGAAAATTATATTTTAGATTCTGAACGAAGTGATGAATGTATTGATTTTACAATGATGTGTGTGTGTGTTTTTTTTGTGTCTGTGTACAGCATAACTAGTCGAAATAATGCTTCGATTTCAAACTTTGGGGGTGGTTTCCGATGTAAAAGTGAAGATCCTTGGTGCATAACTAAGTTTATAACTAAGGATTAAAAATACAACACTAAGTTTTCCATAAGTTTTCCATAAGTAGCTATAGAGAAAACTCGAAGTATCATTATAGGAAAAATTTTAAGTGCGTTTGAATTTTAAATTTTTACGAAATAGCGTAACGATAACGATTTATCCTGAAACGATTTTAAATATTTGTTATTATTCCCTAAAGTATAAGTCGTATATACTTGAAAATTTTATCAGTTATTTAGATTGGCATTTTCTTTACATGATTTAATTTTCAAAATATTTTGACTTTTTTTGAGATATTTATAGACGACTGAAATTTTCAATTTTTCTGAAAATTTTTTTTTGATGTGTCGATAAAAACTTTTTGGCCCTATCAAAATACTTGAAAATTTAATACAAAGTTCGTCATAGGTTATTCTTATAGTGAATAAAAAATCATAAGAATACATAGGCACAATTTTTTTTTACAAGCGTTTATAGTTCAAATTTTTACGAAATCTGTCGAAAATGCGAAAATTTGCAAGTAATTTTGAAGCTGAAAAATCATAAAATTTTTTTTGTTTATAATTAAGGATTAAAGGAATATATTGGTGTTTAAGGTCTAAACGCCCACTAGAAGAGAGAAGATATATTTTTAAGATTTCTACAAGAAGTATTAAATAACTCCATATTTACAGATTATAACTATACGGAATAAACAGGTATATATAAAGATAGATAAACAATAGTTAATGTATAAGGTGTTTATTGAGTATGGAGTTATTGGAATATTGAACACAGCAGTGATTATAATAGTGTATAATAGATTTTATGCCAGATATGGATTTGATAATGACAATAAAAAGTTTTAGAATTATCAAGTAAACTATGAGGTCTAAGATCTGAAGTAACATAAGCATGATTGGCCTGGTGAGGACAATTGAGATGATCAGAAAATATCTCGTAAATGATTGAATATT